>NC_064865.1:51425188-51450188 GCF_024139225.1 Suncus etruscus
AATAAATAAATAAATAAATAAATAAGAGCTATTTGGTAGTTGAAGGGGAAATAGTTTGTGAAAACATTCTGGAAATGGAGCTGTGGGTCTGTGACGAGCAACCATTATGGCAAGCTCAGCCATGGCAGAAATCTGCTGGAGGACTGGACTGATTCCTCGAAACTGTTTTCAGCTTCCCCTTCAAACCCCAGATTTCTTGCAATAATTGCATTGCCGCAAAGTTGCAGGTTCAAATGCAAATCACGGGGTTGGAGATAGCACAGTGGCCAGGCGCTTGTGGTCGGAATTGCTTTGTAGGCAACTGACCCAGGTTTGATTGTTTGTTTTGGAGTGCACAAATTTGGCAATGCTGAACTGTTACTCCTGGCTCTGCACTCAGGAATAATTCCTGGCAGTGCTTGGGGGACCGTATGAAATGCTGGAGATCGGGCACATTGCAAGACAAACACCCTGCCCGCTGTGCTGTCACCTGGTTTGAGCTCAGGTGCCAGGAGTGATCCCTGAATACAGAGCCAGGAGTAAGCCTTGAACACCATCAGATGAGACCCAAAACGAAAGAAAAGTAGGATTAGCACGAAATTTAGATTACTAAGAATTTCAAGAAGTTCTCAAAAAACATGAGCATTCAATGAATGACATCTGTGCACCACCCCCTCCACTATTTAGGGGACAGAGCGATCCCCAGGATGCCCACTGCTTTCATGTCCACTTAAGAAAACAAACCGGGCCTGGAGAGATAGCACAGTGGTGTTTGCCTTGCAAGCAGCCAATCCAGGACCTAAGGTGGTTGGTTCGAATCCCGGTGTCCCATATGGTTCCCCGTGCCTGCCAGGAGCTACTTCTGAGCAGACAGCCAGGAGTAACCCCTGAGCACTGCTGGGTGTGGCCCAAAAACCAAAAAAAAAAAAAAACACAAACAAACAAACAAAAAAAAACAAAGAAAAGAAAACAAACCGAGGGGCCAGAGTGATAGCATAGTGGATAGGGCATTTGCCTTGCATGCAGCCAACCCAGGTTCAATCCCCAGCATCCTATAATGTCCCCTAAACCTTCCAAGAGTGATTTCTGAGTACAGAGCCAGGAGTAACCCCTGAGAACCACTGAGTATGACCCAAAAATAATTTAAAAAGAAAAGAAGCCTTGAGGAGCATTGGCTGGAATTAATAATCATGGTGCAATATTAAAGAAAGAACCTCGTTCTAGTCCTCCCTGCTGGAAGTAGGTGGGAGCCCTCTTGGGTCTCCCAAGCTCTGTACACTTGGTACTATTGTGACAAACACACATCCAGGAGTACTTCTGTGCTGTGGATTCCCGCCTGGTTCTGGCCCTGCAGAAGAAACTCTTGCCTCTCCCACTCTGCGCCATGTTGGATTCAAGTTGCTCCATCTGGATATAATATTCCCTGAGTCTTTCCACCCGGAGCTCGCCTCTCCACAAGTGACTGCATGTCTCCTGAAACCGGCTATTGGCAGCTGTTCCATAGGCATTTGCTGCTTTTTAGATACCTATAATTACACCAATTATGCCAATCATTGATGTGTAGAAAGGATTTAAAATACTCCACACCCAGAAGAATCTATCTGAAAGGAACAAGAGAGGCAGAGGAACACCTCACACAGTGCCTGAGTTTGCTCATCGCCCTGGCAGCTGAGAATGGAAGGATGAGGGCTTCTTTGGAGCCTCCTGTCTTAGAAAAATTAATCCAGACATGGGAATAAAAATGCTGCTGAGTTTAGGAGGACAGGATTCAGGCTAGGCCTGGAGAGATAGCATGTGGCTGACCTGGGTTCAAATCTAGGAACCCCAAAAGGCAACTTGAATTCAAAACCTTGACTTCTGTCAGGAGTGATCTCTGAGCAGAGAGCAGGGTTAGTAAACCCTGAGTCTCACCTGAGTTACATCATCCCTGAGTAGAACTTCCAAAACAAACCAACAAAAATTTCTAACATGGCAGGAGCGATAGCACAGTGGGTTGGGCATTTGCCTTGCATGCTGTTGACCCGGGTTTAGTCCTCAGCCAAGAGTAATCCCTGAGCACTGCCAGATGTGGTCCCAAATCAGAAAAACACCAACAACAAAAGACCTAACATATTTTCAAAGAATAATATGTTCCAGAGAATGAAATGAAGTTTTCAACCTCAAATGTTCAGAACAACTTGAAAGGAAGAGAGGGCTGGTTTCTTCTGTCCCAGACTCCACTTTCCCAGGGAGTAAAAGACTGGGAGTCAATGATGCTATCTGAAGCTGAAGGAAAAAGCAGAAAAAAACAAATCTGCTTTTATTGAACGCTTTGTTCATCATGGATTTGGGATATCACTTTTCATTTGGGGAATGAGCCACATCTGGTAGTGCCCACGACTTACTTCTGCCTCTGCTCAGGCATGAGTCCTTTGCAGAGCTCAGGGGACTGTATCAAGGATCAAACTCAGGTGGGCCTCAAGCTCCATCTGCTGTTCCATCTCTCCAGCCTACTATTGACTTTTTAAAAATTGCATAAAGAGGGGCTTGAGTGATAGCACAATGGATAGGGCATTTGCCTTGCACGCAGCTGACCTGGGTTCAATCTCCAGTATCTCATATGGTCCTTGAGACTACAAGGAGTGATTTTGTTTTTGTTTTTGTTTTTTTTGGGGTCACACTTGGCAGCACTCAGGGCTTACTCCTGGCTCTACACTCAGATATCGCTCCTGGCAGGCTTGGGGGACTATATGAGATACTGGGATTCGAACCACTATCCTTCTGCATGCAGGGCAAATGCCCTACCTCCATCCTATCTCTCCGGTCCCACAAGGAGTGATTTCTGAGTGCAGAGCCAGGAGTAACTCCTGAGTGATACTGGATGTGACCCCAAAAATTTGCATAAAGATGTGATTTATGTGATTGCTGATTTTTTCCTCTTTTCAGTTTGTAGCTCGAGTTTTGGGGTGCAGGTTTGGGTTGGAACTTTCTGGCTCATGCATCTGAGTCCATTTTATTTTAGGTAGTTTGGGGCCACACCTGGCCATGAGCTCCATTGAAGGGTCCTGTAATACTGAAGATCAGACTTGGGCTTCGACAGGCAACACCAATGCTCCAGCCAGTCTTGCCATCTCCCTGCTCCCATGCCTGTGTCATGTGTGTTTGAGGTTGGCCCAGCCCAGCTGCATGCAACTTCATTATTTTTAGCAGAGTTTCTGAAACAAGTCCTTAATTGTTTGTGCATCAAGACTGTGCTTATTAAAGATCAGCTTTCTGATTCTCATTTCAGAAATGTGGCTTTCCTTTGTCCATGAAGAATTTTCTGCCTACATGATGTGTTTGAAGATAAGTCTTTCTGATCAGGTGACTGACAGACACAGGCGAGAAATTCGTTACAAATAGGTTTTAAAGGACCAGATCTATAGAACAGCAAGTAGGCCTCTTGTCTTGTATGTGACCAAGCCAGATTCTATCTCCAGCACCCCATATTGTCCCCTTGAACCCTACCTGGAGTAATTCCTGAGCACAGAGTCAAGAATAACCTTTTAGTATAGCCAGGTATGGCACACGTGCATGCGCGCGCGCACACACACACACACACACACACACACACACACACACACACACACACACATTTAAAAGCTTCTGATTTGGGGGACAGTTAGGTTTATTTGGTTTTTGATCTTGTTGTTGTTGTTGTTTTTGGATGGAGGGCTCACAGTCAGACAGTACTGACTCAGGATGGGCCTTACATCTCTTTCAATCAATTCATGTGTTTCAGTTCTTTGAATCCATCCCTCCCCCCACCTCTCCATCTGCTTTAAATGTTGTGGATTATACCATGTTTCATCAGGAGCAAAGGGGGTTCCCTGAGGAGGGCTGTTGCCCTTTGTTTTGGAGTAGGGGGGCCCTCACCAGCAATCCTTAAGGAACTATTTGGGGTGACATGGATTGAAGTTGGGTCGACTTGTGCAAGGCAAGAGCCCTACCTACTGTACTTTCAGAATGGCCAACGCAAAGTACCAAGAACAGAAATTCTTTTCTAAACTAAACCTATAGAGATAACAGAAACTTCTGTTTTAACTACTGTAGAGGTGGGCTTTTCTGATATTTCCACGCACACAAAATAAAGCAAAACACGTAGAACATTTGCTTGCTACACAAGCAGTTGAAAATGCGAGGAGTTGGGCCCGGAGAGATAGCACAGCGGCATTTGCCTTGCAAGCAGCTGATCCAGGACCAAAGGTGCTTGGTTCGAATCCCGGTGTCCCAAATGGTCCCCCGTGCCTGCCAGGAGCTATTTCTGAGCAGACAGCCAGGAGTAACCCCTGAGCACCGCCGGGTGTGACCCAAAAAACAAAAAAACAAAACAAAACAAAACAAAAAAAAAACGAAAATGCGAGGAGTTATTGTCCTTACATTTGATTCTGTGTTTTACGTTGTTTTTTTTTTGTTTTTGTTTTTGTTTTTTTGAGACACTTAAGACTTTCCTCAGAACATTGCATTCCTGTACAAATCCCCATTCAGCCCAATTCTCCAAGTGTAATAGGATTATCTCCTAATGGAATGTTTTAACACTGTTTCTCAAATTGAGGTCTGAGGACCACCTATTTCTTATGCAATCCACAAATAATAAGGTAAGTTTTTCCTGCAACTGTTATCTGGAGCTACTTGCCTCCCATGCTTCCTGCTAGCCTGGGGCTCTGGTAGAAAGTTGTGGAATGATCGCCTTCAAAACTGGAGGAACTTAATAACAGAGGCCGACAGTCACAAGTTAATACAAGGAGGTTCTGGGCCTTGACCTGCGTGATGGGCTTCACTTCATTTCCCTGGAGTTGGCAGGGGTGTTTTTCCAGATAAACAGAAGCCAAATTTGAACTCATAAAGTGGGGGTGCCCATCACTGCATCAAAGCTTACAGCATTAGAGGTGGTTGCTTTTCTGTGAGTTTCTTTCTCTCTGGAGTGACATTTCAGCCACTTTTTTGTTTTGTTTTGTTTTGTTTTGTTTGGGCCACACCTAGCTAAACTCAAGGCTTACTCCTGGCTCTGTGCTCAGGTAGCCATTTGGGATGCCAGAGATCGAACCCCGGTCAGTGATGTGCAAGGCAAATGCCCTATCCGCAGTGCTATCATTCCAGCCTTGTTCAGCCACTTTGATCAATTCTTTTTTTCTAGGCAATATTTCAGGTGACCTCCTCTATATCATTTTTCCATGAGGCCTTTGGGGTCCCACTGGTAGTTCTCATCCAACTGGACCTTGGCTTCATCTCCAGCACAGGATCCAAAGGCTAAGTTGCTGCTCTGGCCCTGAGGTACTGGATATATCTGGGTCACCCTTGGTGCTGGGAGGTAGGAGGCTGCAGGACTTTGCTGATGGTGCTCAGGGCACTTTGGAGTGCCAGGAATCAAACGAGGTCTGGGTTTGCTAATAATGCACACTCACTGTTGTACTATCTTTCTGACACTGTTGTGCATGTGAAAACAAATCACCCTATCACTTAGCATTAAGTCTACCTGGTGGACTGGAGAAATGGTGCAGCATGTAGTATGTTTGCCTTGAACACAACAGATAGGGGTTCCAATCTCTAACATATTGTCCCTAGAGCACAAAGCCAGGAATAACAAGACTTGAGACCACTGGTTTTGGGCTCAAAAACCAAAACAGTAGAGGCCAAAGTGACAGTACAGTGTGTTTGCCTTGCGCATGGCCAAACCTGCTTCAATCTCCAGCACTCCATATGGTCTCCTGACACTGCCAGGAATAATTTTTGAGCACAAAGCCAGGAGTAAACCCTGAGCACTGCTTGGATGTGGCCCCAAACCAAAACAACAAAATACTCAGGAAAAACCCAGGTCTACTTGTCAAAAGTTTGGGAGGCCCCAAACTTTTCTAAATCACCCCATCTTTCTTTTTTAGACGTACTCATACTGCTGCTATACCCAGTGACTGCTTCTTATGTGACTGCTAAGCCTTACTTTTTTTTTGGGGGGGGGGGGCCACATGTGGTGGTTGTCAGAGGTTACGCCCTGCTTGGTGGGGGGTGTTCCCGGAAGTGTTTGTAGGACCAGGTTTCCTACAACTAAATCTGTCTTGAACCTGCTGATGTATTTCTCCTGGAGCCAGCCTCAGCTCCTCAGCGTTCTCTCTCTCTCTCTCTCTCTCTCTCTCTCTCTCTCTCTCTCTCTCTCTCTCTCTCTCTCTCTCTCTCTCTCTCTCTCTTTCCTTCTTCCCCCCCCCCCATTTAATCTGGGGTATCACATCAGATAGGCAGAAAGCCCTAGAACTTATTTTTTTCTTGCACCTGTAGTGGAAACCAAGGCAGCATATACTCAGCTTTCTTATCTGACGCTTGAGGGGACCATCTGTGAGCCCAGGAAAATATTATTTTGTCATCATTTGGCTGGTGCCATTTCTTCAATTCCTTCAGTGGCACAGCAGCTCTGACCTCTTGGCTCAGGCCGGATTTAGGTGAGCCACACTCTCTGGCTCTGGAATTCTCTGTGATTTTTCTGGAACAAATTGGCCCAGCTGGTTCGGTGAGTTCCGCTATGAAGGGAAAGGCAGGCAAGTGCTTCTTTGAAAAGCGGGTAACGGAAGAGATTTCTGTTATTTTTTTATTTTTGGGGGGCCACACCCGGCGGTGCTCAGGGGTTACTCCTGGCTGTCTGCTCAGAAATAGCTCCTGGCAGGCACGGGGGACCATATGGGACACCGGGATTCGAACCAACCACCTTTGGTCCTGGATCGGCTGCTTGCAAGGCAAATACCGCTGTGCTATCTCTCCGGGCCCGAGATTTCTGTTCTGACCCCCTGCGGACTCTGTCAGAGCCTGGGGTCTTAGAGCCCAGATGATACTAGACTTTTATCAGCAGATGGGAAAAGATTTTCAACCTCTTGATTCTTTTCATTTCTCCTCTATTTTTTTTTTCTCATTAGAAGATGGGGAGCAAAGATTGCATGGATCAGGAAGGGAAATGGGATACAAGGAGCAATACCTGGGAATGATGATAAATTAGAATGATTTGCTGTAGTGTTTTAGAGATATGGTACCACAAATGTAACATGGGCCTCACACATCTGGTTGAGCAAGGAATATGCTGTCCCTCTTAGCTGTCTTCTCAATTGGGCTTTTGGTTTGTTTGTTTTTTATTTTTATTTATTTATTTTGGACCATACACTATGGTACTCAGGGTTAACTCCTAGCTCTGAACTCGGATCACTTCTGTCATGCTCAGGGAACAATGTGGAATAACAAGGATGTAATCTGGGTTGTTTGAGTAAAAGGCAAGAATCCCACCCACTCCAGCCCCCCTAATTTTTGTTTTGGGTTTGGAAATTATCAGGGGTGAGTAAGAAGACAAAGCTAGATTCTCTGTCCCCAGTCTGTACACGCGCGCACACACACACACACACACACACACACACACACACACACACGTACATACGTAATCCCTGATGTCACGTTGTGTTTGTGCAATGGATCTCCAGTTGTAGTGCGAGAAGAGGAAGGTAATGTTTTCCAGCGACATTTGATCCAGCTGATGGAAGAGGAAGCAAACAAGGAGATGAGAACAGGGGATTTCTGAGAAAGAAAGTGTGAAATAGAACACAGAGCCCTGAGTCACCAGCCCACAGCCCTCCAGGTTGGGGGACCATCTGCCTCAAGTTCCCCACCTTTCAGGAATATGTATCAGCTACTCAGATTGCTCGACCATGTCCCATGTTGGCTGTATTTGGGGGACTGTGGTCTTTAGTGGTTTATTTCCCCATAGCAGTGATAGTTTGGGTAGAAATTGAGGTTGGACACAGACATCTAAAAGGAGTCTAGTAAAATGCTCTTAAGTAATACAGAAATGGAAAAATATGACAGGCTTTGGTCCAAAGTTCTCAGTGCTGCCATAGCGAATGAGGAAAGGGCCAGGTATTATTCATTTCTTTCCCTCTAACAAACAGGGACCATCTGGGGAGAGACTGGGGTGGCATTCCTTTTCCCATGGGGGACTGAAAGTGGTGGGTATTAAATTGCTCGCCCTGTTTGTGACCAGGAATGGCCACGTCACCCACAAAATAACCTAAAGGAAAAGCGGGGGAGCTGTGTGTGTGTGGGTGGGTGGGTGAGTGATTTTCCTGCCAGAGAATGAGTGAGAGGCATCGGTCGAATCCTTTTCCTGTTTCCTTCCTGTCTGGAGCAGCTGCAGAGGCCCCATCCTGTGACCCCGAAGAGGCTCCCGGGAAAACCAGAAAAGGCTCCAAAGATCCCTGACTTAGGACACCTCAGAATTCCCCTGTCCAAGAATACTCAGTTCACAGGAACCAAGCCATTTTCAGTGAGGTGGTCTGTGGCTTACAAACAGGATCTTAACTACAAAGCAATGCTTAAGATCATCTTCCTGCAGAAGGTTAAGGATGGGCTCGCTCTGAGGAAAACGAAGTTTCTACTGCACTATCAAAACTACCACTACTGCTCCTGATGACAACAACCACAAAACAGTTTGAGCACTTAATTTTTCTCTTGGGAGATAATGGAATGACCGAAATGAATGACCTTTGTATTAATTTCAGTTACATATGAGCAATATTCAATATTTGTGAGTACTACAAAATGATCCCAATAATGATAGTTGGTGCCATACATAGTAATACCTTAAAAATCAACTTTCTAAGTAATATGCTATTGGGTAATATAGTATTATGAAGTATAGTCACCATCTGAGTATAAATTGTGTGTGTGTGTGTGTGTGTGTGTGTGTGTGTGTGTGTGTGTGTGTGTGTGTGTGTGCCATACCCAGTGGCACTCAGGGGTTACTCCTGGCTCTTCGCTCAGAAATCGCTCCTGGCAGGCTTGGGGGACCATATGGGATGCTGGGATTCGATCCTGCGTCCATCCTAGATCAGCTGGGTTCAAGGCAATGCCCTACTACAGCTGTGCTATCTCTCCATCCTCATTGTTTCTTTTCTTTACGTGTTCATGTTTGGGGGTGGGCATGGGTGGGTAGATGGGTATCAAACCATACCACATGGTATCCGGGGGACCATACAGGGTGCTGGGAATCAAACCAGGCCAAGAAAGCATTTTCACTCCTATTTTCTCTTTCATCTTCCCTATTCGTCTCCAATTATTTTTTTGGTGGTGGGCAGGGTTAGTGTTAACTCTTAAGTTATTCTATGAATTGTTTCAATATATTTTGGACATGAGTCTCATCATATGTGAATTTCAGACATTTTCTTCTATTAAGTTGCCTTTACATTTTGTTAGCAACTTCTTTTGCAGCTTTTAATATGACAAAATTGTTTCACTTTGCTTTTGCTCTTTCTGCTTCTGGGATTCAATTTTATAGGCATCAAATTCTCAAACACCATCAGCAACACCAATATCATCAAGCTTTCTACTATCTCTTTATGAGTTTTCTGGTTTCAGGTCTGAGCTTCAAAGTTAGTGGTACATGCTCTTTTTTCAAACCATTGACATAATAGTCAAAACAGTACGATAAGGGCCCGGAGAGATAGCACAGCGGTGTTTGCCTTGCAAGCAGCCGATCCAGGACCAAAGGTGGTTGGTTCGAATCCTGGTGTCCCATATGGTCCCCCGTGCCTGCCAGGAGCTATTTCTGAGCAGACAGCCAGGAGTAACCCCTGAGCAACGCCAGGTGTGGCCCAAAAACCAAAAAAAAAAAAAAAAAGAGAGAGAGAGATAATGATCAATGGCATGTAAAAAAGTCCAGATTATAAAGTCATTTACATGTGATCAATTAATTTACCACAGAAGAGCTAAACATACCCAAATAGGAAAGGACAGTCTCTTGAACAATAGACACCAGGGAAGCGGGTCAGCAGATGCCAAAAGAATTAAAGTGAAATGGGGTGCTATGCCTCACACCATATAACTTATTTCAAAATGGATTCAGGATTGGAAGCTTAACTTCACTATTTCTCTGTCCCAGAAAATAAGGTTTTCAAAGAGTGAAGAGAAAAAGCAGTAGGTGCCTCGGACAGCCATCAACTTAGGTTTGAAAGAGGTTTGGAAACTATCATCTAATGAATGTTTTAGTGAAATCAAAATTTACAAAATAGGGCCGGAGAGATAACATGGAGGTAAGGCAATTTGCCTTGTTTCCAGAAGGATGGTGGTTCAAATCCCAGCATCCCATATGGTCCCCTGTGCCTGCCAGGGGCGATTTCTGAGTGTATAGCCAGGAGTGACCCCTGAGAACTGCCAGATGTGACCCAAAAGTCAAAAAAAACAAACATTACAAAATATTGAGATCAAAGTTACAGTGCAGCAAGTAAAGCATTTCTCTTGCACATGGCCAGCCAGGTTCAATCTTTGGTATCTCATATGGTCCTATGAGCCCGCGAGGAGTGATCCCAGAGTTCAGAACCAAGAGTAAACTACTTGAATTCTTCTGGGAATGGCCCCTAAAACAAAACCAAAAACAATAAAAGAACTAAAAAATATTAACAAATATAATAGTCACATCTGCCAGATTAGTAGTAACTATTATTTAAAAAACAGCAGCAGTGCCAGTGCAATAGCATAGTGGTAGGGCATTTGCTTTGAATGTGGCAACCCAGGACAAACCCAGGTTTGATCCCTGGCCTCCCATATGGTCCGCTGAGCTTGTAAGGAGCAATTTTTGAGTGCAGGATCAGGAGTAACCCCTGAGCAACACTGCCAGGTGTGACCCAAAACACAGATATAAATGAATAAATAAATAAAAAACAACAGCAGGGAATTGAGTGATAGCAGAGCAGGGAAGCCTTTTGCCTTGCACACTGCTGACCAGGACAGACCTGGGTTCATTTCCTGGCATCCCATATGGTCCCCTGAACCTGCCAGGAGCAATTTTTCAAAAGCAGAGCCAGGAGTAACCCCTGAATGCCATCAAATAAATAAGTAAAAAGCAACAGCAGCAGTTGTCAGAGTGATAGTATAGCACTAAACTGACCTGGGTTTAATCTGGAACATCTTATATGGTCCCCAATTACTACCAGTTATGATTCTTAAGTGTAGAGCCAGGAATAACTATAGAACACCGCCAGGTACAGCCCTCAAAAAAACAAAAATGAAAAAAAAAAAAAAAAAGGCATCACCAAAGGTCAGAAAGATAAAAGTGCATGGATTGAGTACAGGCTTTGCATTTACATGCTCCAGGGTTGACCCCAGTCCCACGAACCCTAATGAATGACCCACCCAGAATTCATAAAATAAAGTGCGTCAGGGCCCGGAGAGAGCACAGCGGCATTTGCCTTGCAAGCAGCTAATCCAGGACCAAAGGTGGTTGGTTCAAATCCCGGTGTCCCATATGGTCCCCCATGCCTGCCAGGAGCTATTTCTGAGCAGACAGCCAGGAGTAACCCCTGAGCAATGCTGGGTATGACCCAATAACCAAAAAAAAAAAAAAAAATAAAGTGCAACAGTGACCATTTTGCATGGCAATTGTTCTCAGTGTGATGGACCCTGGGATTACTAAATCATTTCTCCAAAGGTCAGTCACAATCAGTTAAATAGACATTTTCCTGGAACTAAGTGTGTGATCGAATCCCCCTTCACTTTTCTCTGGAAAAAGGGTGTTGCCTTCTCTGCCTGCTGCTGTGGTTACTCAGAAAACTCTCCAAGATTGGTTCCGGTATTGCCTCTAAAACTTCTGTGCTCTTTGGGGCACCAGAGAGTCCAGTCTACAAACACTTGTCCACTGGAAAAGTTTCACTGCCCTCTCCATTGTGGCATTGGCCCTGGTCAGCACACTCTTCCCTTCTCTCTCGATGGGGATGAAGGAAACACAATGGAAACCAAGTTGTTCTGATTTCAATGGTTCTTTCTGATTCTTGATTCTGAGTCACAGGCCTTTTGAAAATTTTTTTAACGTTTAATGCAATTTTTTTGTTTGTTTGTTTGTTTGTGGGCCACACCTGGCGGTACTCAGGGGTTACTCCTGGCCTTGCGCTCAGAAATTACTCCTGGCAGGCTCAGGGGATCATATGGTATGCCAGGGATCAAACTTGGGTCTGTCCTAGGTGTTCTGCATGCAAGGCCAATGCCTGACTGCTGTGACCGTTTTTTTTGGGTATTTTTTTTGTTTGTTTTTGGGCCACACCCAGCGATGCTCAGGGGTTACTCCTGGCTGTCTGCTCAGAAATAGCTCCTGGCAGGCATGGGGGACCATATGGGACACCGGGATTTGAACCAATCACCTTTGGTCCTGGATTGGCTGCTTGCAAGGCAAACACCATTGTGCTGTCTCTCCAGGCCCTGCTGTGCCCGTTTAATGCATTTTTTTGATTTGGTTAAAGCACTGTGATTTGCAGAGTTATTGATAATTTAGTTTTAGGCAAGTAATATTTCAACATCTTTCACCACTAGTGTCAACTTCATCAGTAGTGTTCCCTAATCCGTTCATTCTCCCCAAACCCCAACCAACCTCTCCTTTCACCACCTGCCTCCTAGACAGGTACATTATACAGTCCAGTGGTTACAGTTTAGATGAAAACTCATGTTTTCAGTGTTCCTGAGTTGGTGCTTCGGATATTACGCATTGTCCCTCTTCCCCAGTATAACAGAAACTCAGAGCCCTATTCCACCATGACTTCCCTTCCTTCTTCCTTCCCACCTTGATTTATTTCCTCCTCTTTTGCTTCTCCTCCCTCAGCTCCAGGGTCAGGGCATTCTGTGCTTTAGCAACTATGTCCTCCTCTCCTCATCCTGCATCTTCTCCTGCTTTCAGCTTCAGTTCCTGCCCTTGGAACTGCAGCTTTTGTTCCTCATGAAGGTTCCAAATATACAGTCACAAATGACTCCAATTTGGGGAGTCCTCTGATTTCAGGAACCATATCTCATTTTTAGTGGACCCCATCTTTGGACATTGTGGAATCTGCTCTCCTAATCTCTAAAACACAAAGTTGGATTTTTTTTGTACTTCCTTTCTGTACAGGATATTATGATTATATGCATTTCCTTCCTATTCATTCCCTATGGATTGGGGGATTTTTTTTTGTTTGTTGTGTGTGTGTGTGTGTGTGTGTGTGTGTTATTTATTTATTTTTTGGTCATTTCCACTGTCCTAAAGAATTATTTTTCCTGATCAGAATTAAATGCAGAAGCATCACCCAAATTGCACTTAAGAAGGGAAATCCGAATTGATCCAAATTCCCATGTAGAAAGAAAATTGATCCGTTTCAAAATTAATCAAATTCTCTTAACCAGGGTAAATTATTCCTTATTTTAAAATCAATTCTTTGTTCTCACCTTCTGGAGTTCATTTAACATCTCACTCGTAGGGTGTTAGAGTTTATAATAATGTACCAAAAAAATCAAACATGGTTGTATTGATTGGATTTTTCAAGATTTTTGTTCTTTTAAATGGTTTTCTATAGAATTTAGATTCATAAACTTTAAAACTAGTGTTTAAAAACTATTATCAGCTGTAAAGTGAACTTTTATGGTTTGTATTAGGGCCACCCCTGGTGGTGCTCAAAGCTTACTCTTGGCTCTGGACTCAGGGGTCACTCACTTCTGGTAAGGCTCAGGGTACTATATATGGTGCCCAGAATCAAATCCAGCAAGCTGGGCCCGGAGAGATAGCACAGCGGCATTTGCCTTGCTAGCAGCCGATCCAGAACCAAAGGTGGTTGGTTCAAAGCCCGGTGTCCCATATGGTCCCCCGTGCCTGCCAGGAGCTATTTCTGAGCAGACAGCCAGGAGTAACCCCTGAGCACCGCCGGGTGTGGCCCAAAAACCAAAACCAAAACCAAACAAAACAAAACAGAATCTTTTGGGCCCGGAGAGATAGCACAGCGGCGTTTGCCTTGCAAGCAGCCGAACCAGGACCAAAGGTGGTTGGTTTGAATCCCGGTGTCCCACATGGTCCCCTGTGCCTGCCAGGAGCTATTTCTGAGCAGACAGCCAGGAGTAACCCCTGAGCACCGCCGGGTGTGGCCCAAAAAGCAAAAAAAAAAAAAAAAAAAAAAAAAAAAATCCAGCAAGCCAAGTGCTCTATCTGCTGTTCTATCTCTCTAGAATCAGCTTTAAGGAATTCATTTTTCGGTGTCACACCCGCTGTGCTCAGATTACTTACTCCTGGTTCTGCACACAGGGATCGTTCTAGAAATTGCTCAGGGAACCAGATGGAATTGAACCCTGGCCAGCCATGTGCAAGGAAAACACTCCACCAATTGTACTATTATTCAAGCCCCACTAAGTAATTCTTTTAAAAAATGTAATAATTTTTTTTGGTTTGTTTTGTTTTGGGGCCACATCTAGCTGCGCTCAGGGGTTACTCCTGACTCTGTGCTCAGAAATCACTGCTGGCAGGCTTGAGGGACCATATGGGATGCTGGGATTTGAACCACCTTTCGTCCTGAGTTGACTGCGCGCAAGGCAGACACCCTACCACTGGCTATCTTTCTGGCCCCTGAAAATATAATAAATTAATTTGAGTTCTGGTCCCAAATCATATTTATCTTTTGAATCATAAATATATTTTTCTGCAAATTGTCTCCCTTACAATTTTTTAAAAAAACACACACATACACACACACACAAAAAAAAAAAACACAAAAAACTTCTCGGGGCCGGAGAGATAGCATGGAGGTAAGGCGTTTGCCTTTCATGCAGGAGGTCATCGGTTTGAATCCCGGCACCCCATATGGTCCCCTGTGCCTGCCAGGAGCAATTTCTGAGCTTGGAGCCACGAATAACCCCTGAGCACTGCCGGGTGTGACCCAAAAACCACAAAAAGCAACAACAACAAAAATAAAAACTATTTTTTAAAATGAAACCTTTATTTATCTCATCCTAACTTTTAACCAAAAGTAGCTTTTGCTTCTTTTGTGCTGCCAGCTTCTAAGAGAAACTAATTTTACCAAATGCTGCATTTAAATGGAGTAACTAAAACAACCATGTTTATTAAGTTATAAATTAGGAGCCAGAATGATAGTATAGTGGGGTAAGATGCTTGCCTTGCAAGATGCCCGACATCCCGTGTGGTCCCATGAGCGATGCATAAGCACAGAGCCAGAAATAACCCCTGAGCGTCCCAGGTGTAGCCTAAAAACAAAACAAATAATTAAACTCTGACTCTTTGAGAATCAAATGTAAAATGTTGCCACATGTGGGGCCGGAGAGATAGCATGGAGGTAAGGCGTTTGCCTTTCATGCAGGAGGTCATCAGTTCGAATCCCGGCGTCCCATATGGTCCCCTGTGCCTGCCAGGAGCAATTTCTGAGCCTGGAGCCAGGAATAACCCCTGAGCACTGCCGGGTGTGACCCAAAAACCACAAAAAAAAAAAAAAAAAAAAAAAAAAAAAAAAAATGTTGCCACATGTAATCTACTGTAACTGTGCTGAATAATTTAATAAATTCTCTTAGTTGGGAGTATTGTACTTATTTAAGAGTGTGTTTCTGGGGGCAGAGAAGTAGCTCAATCTCTCTCTCTCATACACACACACACACACACACACACACACACACACACACACACACATCTCAGGAAAGAAAAATATCCTCCAAAGCCTTTGTCTGAGGCCAGGTTTGTTGTTTTAGGTTTCTGTTCCTTTGGGAAAGGTGTACCCCCCAGTGCTGCTCAAGCTTTACTTCTATTCTGTGCTAAGGGGACCCTGTGTCATGCCAAGGATTGAACCTATGTTTTAGAGCATGATACAAAGCAAACACCATAAGCCATGTTCTCACACTCTGGCCGCCATAGGTGTGTTTTTCTGGCTTAGGTACCTGTGGTTCGCAACTTCATGAAATTTACAAAGGGGCTAGAGAAATAGTCTAGTAGGGGCCATAAAGCCAACCTGATTCCATCCCTGTATCCTTTATGTTCCCCCAGGAGTGATTCCTGAGCACAGAGCCAGGAATAAGATTTTATTTAATAAAGGCTACTTGTAAAAAATTTTTTTTCTTTCCCCAAACTCCTTTCTCTTCGATTGCTTTAGTTGCGGATGTTCATGCTGTGAGCAAGTGACATTGTCTGCAACCTTCTTCAAGGTCACACAGCAGACTGTGGTGCTCTGGAGACTGAGGTTTACGCTCCTTGCCCAAGCTTATCCAGGCTTGTCCAGGCGTGCACTCCACCACAAGCTGAGATTGGGATGTCGTTGAGATTTTCTGGTCGGTGGCATTTGCGTGTCTCTTTCTTTTTTAATGGTAGTGCTCAGTATGCAGGGGGGCACATCCTTTTTTTTTGTGGGGCCCACCTGTATCTGACAAAGGTGCACCTCACAATTACTTGCAGAACTAGGAATTACACATCTCAGGGCAGCCAAACTTCAACAGCAGAGACTCCTGGGCACTTGGGATTTGAACTCAAGGACATGTGTTTGCAAAGCAGCTGCTGTAAGCCCCCGTGTTGTTCTTTTGGGATGCCGAGAAAAGGCTAAACTATCTGTGTTATGTGATATGAAGAAGGCAAAAAGAAGAATTCCTCTTACCATATATGTTCATTATTTTTACATGGTTATTCCTGGTAATGAATTATAAGCTTTAATTTCTAAGATCATAAATGTTAGGAGCTAGATGGATAACACAGCAAGACTGTGTGCTTGCCCTGCACAGAGTCAACCCAGATTCAATCTCCAGGATCCCATATGGTCACCTGAGCACTGCCAGGAGTAATTTCTGAGTGCAGAGCCAGGAGTAACCCATGAACAGTGGGATTTGGTCACAAAGGAAAACAATGAACATAACTGTTTGTATATATATTTCAGGGGTACCATGTTACTAGATCTTGTCTACCCCAAGATACCAGTAACTCCCCGCTCCCAGTCCATAGTCCTGTCCTTTCCTTTCTCTCTACTTAGCAATCTATCTTATTGTCAGAATCTAAGGTTTGTTTTCAATGGTCATTATCTGTTCCCTTGGTTGGCTTCTTTCAAGAACACCTATCGGTGTTATTTTTCCAGTCTTTGTCTCTGAATTTTGTTACTTAGCATAACATCCTCCAGTTCTGTCTAACAGAACACATAATTTCATCTTTTCATGATACTGAACAGTATCCCACCGTGTATACATGCCACTATTTCTTTATCTGCTCATCTGTTGTGGGGCTCTTGGGTTGTTTCCAGATCTTGGCTGTTGTGAAGGGCAACGTAGGTGGACATTAATTCTTCTTGATTAATGCTTTTGTGTTCTTGGGATAGATATCTAGGAATAGAATTACTGAAAGAGATGGTAGTTTTAGCTCTAATTTTTTGGAGAATTTTTTTTCCATAAAGGCCGAATCAGTTTATGTCTCACTAACAGTGAATGAAGGTTCCTTTTTCCCCCCACATATTTATCAGCATTCATTGTTTCTGGCCTTTGTGATATTGGCCATTCTCACTGGAATGAGGTGATATATGTCACATTTGATGGGGTCATTTGTTTTACTGTTGCTGAGTTTTGTAAGTGCATTATATATCTTAGGTATTAGGCCTCTGGTCTGAAGCCTGGGGAACAAATGTTTTTTTCCCATTTAGTAGGATGTCTTTTTGTTTTAGTGATAGTTTTTTTCACAGTCCAGAAACTTTTTAGTGTGATACAGTCCCCATTTGTGTATTTTTTGTTTTATTTTCCTTGTCAATGCAGAGGGAATTGAATCACTGATGATATCATAGAAGCCATAGTCTGCAGTATGTTTTTTCTCAATATATTTATGGGCTTGGGTTTGACATCTAATTCATTAATAAATTTGGAATTAACTTCTCAAAAGTTATTAATAGCTTTGAGAGAGTGGTTCTGTTTAGAATTTTTTGCACAGGGCTAAATAATTTTCTCAGCACACATTGCTGAAGAGACTTTCCATCTTCTATTTTATAGTTGTGAACTCTTAGTCTTAAGTTAACTGTGCCTTTATGTAAGGGTTTATTTCTGGGCTCTCAATTCTTTTTTTTATTACTTTACTTAAACACTGTGGTTTATAGAGCTGTTCATAATACAGTTGTTTCTGGCATTCAATGTTCCAACATCATTCCCACCACCAATGTAACACTCCCTCCACCATTACCCCCAGTTTCCCTTCTGCTTTCCAAGTCTACCCTTGGCAGGTTCACAATCATTTATCTTATATTGCTTGTTACAGCTAAATGACTAATCAAATAATGAGAAGTATTTCTGTAAAAGAAAATTTGTGAAAATTGTTTAACAATGGGATCAGTAAGTCATTGTCTTAGACTTTTCTATTTACTTCTAGTTCAGCATTCTATGTTGTTGTTTTTGTTTCTTGAGCTTAGTTGGCTTCTTTCCCATCTAATTTTTGTTGTTGTTGTTTTTAGGGTCACACCTGGCAGCATTCAGGAGATACTCCTGGCTCTGTGCTCAGAAATTGCTCCAGGGCCCGGAGAGATAGCACAGCGGCGTTTGCCTTGCAAGCAGCCGATCCAGGACCAAAGGTGGTTGGTTCGAATCATGGTGTCCCATATGGTCCCCCGTGCCTGCCAGGAGCTATTTCTGAGCAGACAGCCAGGAGTAACCCCTGAGCACCATCGAGTGTGGCCAAAAAAAAAAGAAAAAAGAAAAAAAGAAATTGCTCCTGGCAGGCTTAGAGGACCAGATGGGATGGCAGGAATTGAACCCGGTCAGTCCCAGATCATCTGCGTGCAAGGCAAACGCCTTACTGCAGTGCTATCACTCGGGCCCCTATCATTTAATTTGATGTGCTCCTACTGGACTCAATATTGAGAAATTTATAGGTGTCTCTTGGCTGCAAATGTGACCACCGATTTAGAAATCTGTAGAAATGAACCTTGGAGCTTACAAGTTGGTGGCTATGGGATGTGGGTGTGGCTGCTGGGGTTTCCGAAAGTAGAGGAATGTGAGTGCGGAGTGGCTATTTGTTCCCACTCTGAGAAGACCCCAGAGTTTTCTCTGGGTTCTCATTGGCTTGAGTATCTCTGACACCACATTATTTTGATTGAAATTACTTTATAGTGTCATTGAAGTTGTGTTGCTTCCTATCTCCCCACCCACCCACACACTCAGAACTGCTCTGAATATTTGGGGCTATTTGTGGTTCCATACAAACCTTAGTGGTATTTGTTCTACGTCCTTGACAAGTGCAAACCTTGATAGAGATTTGCATTTAATTTGTGGAAAGGGATAAAGTAATAGTACAACAGGTGTTTGCCTTGCACATAGCTAACCTAGGTTTGCTCTAAGCACCCCAAATGGTTTTCCTGAGCACAGAGCTAGGAATAAGCCTCAGGCATGGCCCCCCACAACAAAGAATTTAAATGTATGTGATGCATTGGGTGGGATAGTCTTCCTGTGTTTTGGGAACTTTTAGGGCAGGGTGGGCTTAAGGAGAAACTGGGGTCTCTATCTTAGCACTTGTTTTGGGGGGGCCGCTGATTGGGGACAAACAGGTGTAGGGTTTCCACCTTTTGAAGTAAGGTCTGCAAGGAGCTTTCAGATCCTGTGTGTTTACTGGGACTGGAAGATCGGAAAGAGCTGGACCGGTTGGAGAGGCCTCAGCCTGGGTCACTCAGGCCCTGCCAGTGGAGCCGCCCTTAGCTGGCAGGGTGGAGCTTACCTCAGGAATTTGCCCTCAGGATGTTTCTGCTCCCAAGAAGGAGCTACTGTGGCCTCCCAGTAAGGTTGCCAGAGGCCACTGAGGCGAAACTTGTAGCTGGTTCAGGTCCCAGAATATTGTGCTTTGTAGAGTCTCTTCCCCCTACTCTCGCCCCCTCCCCATTCTGTGTTGTCAGAGTAGAATTATAGGGTGTTGAGTTGCCAGATTTTCAGTTTAGCCCTGCTGTTCCCAGGGTTCCCAGGGCATAGTTTGATGGGCCTTAGCTCCTTCAAGATGGCTCCAGGATTGTTGATCTCAGCTAGGCTGGGGTCCATGCTCCCCTGAGCTGTTCTTTTCTTGTCCATAGTAGGAATCAGTCTTTAACATAACACAGTAGATTAAGTTCATCATTTTCTTGTTTATTTCCAAAGAATATTTCAGTGAAAAGACATCCAGCTGGTAAAAATCCTAAAAAAAATATGATTCCTAACTAATTTTAACACTCTACACACCCCGGCATCCTTACCCCCAGGACAGGTCTTGGATAAGTAGCAGATACTGTTTCCTATCTTGGGAAGTTTTTACCCAGATAGAAGATAACAAAGCATTTCAGGATCTAGCTTTCTATGAACTCATGAGCTCTGTTGGCCAAGGAATGGAAGTGGAGCCTTGTCATCCTCCCTTCCCTTCAGGTTCCACAGGCACAAATGGCTTTTATTGGTTTGGTTAACGTTCGTCTTATCAGCCCAGTTTTAACCGGAGATGCAGCAAACCCAATGTACAGATGAACCTGTTTGTACATGAAAGTGGCCAGATTGTGAAAGCTGTTATTAAGGCAAGGGCAGGCACGAGGACCTTGCTTATTTAATTGCCAACTAAATGAAGTGTTGGGAAAAGTTTTAACTTGATAATGAACATGAAGTCTTTAGCAAATAAGAGAGATGGAGGATTTCTTTGTCTGGTTCAGGAAATTGGGTTCAATGAGAAGTTTCATCTCCCTCTCATTCCCACAATTCAACTGATTGTGATCTCATTTTTATTAGTTCAATTGCCACATCCCTGTGTGCTGTGCCATCTCCAGCCTATTAACTCTCTCTGAAGCACTGGACACAAAGTCCTTCTGGAAATTTCTTTCCTAATTTTTGTACTCCCAGAATCTCCTGGTTTCTTCAGTTCTGTGATAGCTGTTTTTTTTTTTTTTTTTATTCCTGATGACCATTTAAATATTGGTGATATGTGGTTCTATCTTCCAGCCCTCACCTTCTGCAGTAAGAGTGAGTAAAAAGGAAAAGTAAAATAAGAAAAAAGTAAAAGTAAAAAGCTGGGACCAGAAAGATAGCATAGAGGTAAGGTATTTGCCTTGCATGCAGACTGACGGTGGTTCGAATCCCAGCATCCCATGTGGTCGCCCAAGCCTGCCAGGAGCGGTTTCTGAGCGTAGAGCCTGGAGTGACCCCTGAGTGCTGCAGGGTGTGACCCAAAAACCAAAAAAAAAAAAAAAAAAAGTAAAAAGCTCAGGTATCAGAGGAAAATTATAGGTTTGGGGTGCCAGATTTTCAGCTTGCCCTGCTGTTCCCAGGTTTCCCAGACCATAGTTTGATGGGTTTTCCATGTTTGTAATTTATGCATCCTAATATAGTCCCCTAAACCCCACCAGAAGTAATTTATTTACGATAATGGTGCAAAACAGTTGATTCTTAAATTATGTTTCTCAGCTCCCCCGCTTTTTCCCTCAACTCCACACCACAGACCACCTTTTATATAACTACATTTTTGTTTGTTTTTGTTTTGGGGCCATAGCTGGTGGTGCTCAGGGGTTACTCCTGACTCTGCACTCAGAAGTTACTTCTGATAGGCTTTGGGGAGCACATGGGATGCTGGAAATCGACCCAGGTCCATCCCAGGTTGGCTGTGTGCAAGGCAAACACCCTACTGCTGTGCTACGGCTCTGATCCCTTTCATATAGCTCTTATGCACCTCTGGGGCCAACTCAGGTATCTCAATGGGACTTCTATGTTTTCTCACAAGATAAACTTTCTGATCCACTCACTTTTTGGTAAGTGACATTGTTGTTAATGTAGGATATTCAAAGGAACATTTTGTTCTTTCACCCCAAACTCAATGATTCACCAAGTCTTCTCTATCTTACCCAAGCCTCCAGAATTCACTTTTGTTTCCTCACTGCTGCCCCTAATGATTAGGTCAAGGACTTAATCATTTTCTTGGAATTTATGGCAGTTTTTTTTTTTTTCAACTGTTCATCTTATCGAATCTTCCATTGCTTCATCCATCCAATTTTTTAATGTATAAATCCAAGAACTGGACTGTGATTCAGCAGGAGAAAATTTGCCTCACAAATGGGAAGCCCTGGGTTTAATTCTTGGCACTGCAAAGAAGTAAATTAAATATATATTTGATGTTTCCATATCATTTGATGGGTGATTCAGATGTCATTATTTTATTTGCATGCGACCTAGCTGGTTTTGATTCCAGGCATCCCATGTGGTCCCCAAGACTCACCATGAATAATTTCTGAGCACAGAGCCAGAAGTGAGCACACCAGATGTGTCCAAAAGCAGAAACAAACAAAGAGAGAGAGAGAGAGAGAGAGAGAGAGAAATTAAAAAAATAAATATTTTCCTTTGGAAGGGTACTTACTAATCTAATTGCCTACTGGTATCATATTTAGATGAAGAAGCCAGGCCATTTGCCTATTTGATAATGTGGATTATAGAAGCCTACTACCTAAAACTTGAGCCTATTTGCCCACTTCTTTAATTATGGTAACTTTATAAGTTGTGGGATAAACTCGTTATATAGTAATTAATATTATGGAAGTTATTTTTCAGTATAACCATGAGGAAGAAGCATTATTGACCATTTTTCGCCTATTTAATTGACTTGCACATTAGCCAAAGCAGCCTAATTTCATTTCTTTCTGGAAAGCTTTTTAAATTATACTAAATAAGGTCTAAATGGGTGCAAAAGTGAAAATAAGCCCAAATGATAATCCATACATTGAAAATGACTAGGTGGTAAGTCATCTATTATATAATTTATCTCTTCGTGCTTGCAAATGGCAGTAAGTACTGCTTCTAATTCCAGCAAGTAAATCACATTAATGTGGGAAAGTGAATTAAAAAGGGGAGACTAGAGTTCAGAGAGTTTCTAAAATAACTTTGCAGACAACGACGAGAAATCTGGCCAGCAAACGGGGTGGTTTAACATGTTTTTAACAGTATTCCACAAAGATTTGAAATGGCTTTTTCAAATTTTCCTAAAATCGGTTCTCTCTATTTGGGGGGAGGGGGTGATAAATAATTGCTGGACTTGAAAACCTTGGCCAAAGTCTCTCAGTCCCAATCCTCCTCACTTTATGGGTTCTTTCCCCCCACAGATTTCTAGCAGGTTAAACTGGCTACGTATTGGCTTCTTTTCCCAAGATATGAGTAATTACTTTAAATTGCTCGGGTTTATTAAGTGAAATCCAAAGTAGCTTCTGTGCGTACCTGACATTTAGTTAATGAGACAGTGGTACCTCCAGGAGATTAATGGAACTTTGATAAAGGGGTAGTTTAATTGGTGAGGTAGCACATCTGCCTTTCCCTAGGAAAAGGGGGGGGGCTAATCCATAGATTTGAATGCAATTTCGCATAATTACGTTGTAATTTTGGTGACTGCCGAAAGGCTATTTTTCATTTGTAGTGAGAGCTAGCAGGGAACTCACCTGAGTAATTGGAGTCTATCAACAATTATTCAACAACTACCTGGTCCAAGGGCTGGTTGATGAGGAACAGAGAGAAACCTGGACTTAATGTCTATTTTCAAGTCCCATACCAGGTAGTAGATACACGAATTCACTGGGACTGTGTTTCCGTGAATGACTGGTGACCTGGGCCCTTCCATATGTTTTTGTTTTTTAAACTTTATTTGTTGGGCCCGGAGAGATAACACAGTGGCGTTTGCCTTGCAAGCAGCCGATCCAGGACCAAAGGTGGTTGGTTCAAATCCCGGTGTCCCATATGGTCCCCCGTGCCTGCCAGGAGCTATTTCTGAGCAGACAGCCAGGAGTAACCCCTGAGCAATACCGGGTGTGGGCCAAAAACCAAAAAACAAACAAACAAACAAACAAAATTTTATTTGTTTTGTTTGGGGGCCACACCCAGCAGCACACCAGCAGCACCCAGGGTTACTCCTGGCTCTTCATTCAGAGATGGCTCCTGGCAGGCTCAGGGGATCATGTGGGATATCTGGAATCGAACCCGGATCTGTCCGGGTCAGCTGTTTTGCAAAGCAAATGCCCTACCACTGTACTCTCACTCTGACCCCTTCCACGTATTTTTTTTTATCACTGTATCTCTGTCTCTCTCTGTCTCTGTTTGTCTCTCTGTCTCTGTCTCTGACTCCCCTCTCCTCTGTCTCCTCTCTGATTTTGAACCACACCCAGTGGCAGTGCTCAGGGTTTACTCCTACCTCTGCGCTTACGGGCTCACTCCCTACAGTGCTTAGGAGACCATATGGGATTGGGGCAGGGGGAAGATATAGTAACCAGGGCAAATGGCTTATCAGTTGTACTATATCTCTGTGACCCTGCCCCCAAGTGTTTTGACTTTGTCTTTTTTTTATCACATCTTTTGTTTGTTTTTTTTTGGGGGGGGCACACCTGACATTGCTAAGGGATGACATCACTCCTGGCTCTGCACTCAGAAATCCCTCCTGGCAGGCTCAGCAGAACATATGGGATGCTGAGAATCAAACCCAAGTGCAAGGCAAACACCCTACCCCAAATCACAATTTTACTAAGTGCTACCAAAAAAATAATTCAATGTGATATTTTTTCCCCACTTAGAATTTGCTTAGGGAAATAGGGCATTGAGGGAAAGAGGGAAGGAAGTCAGCAAAGGTTTGGTAAGGTTCTCATATCTCAGCATAGGTAGGATAAAGTTCTCTATAATCCTTACATTTGCAAACCATTTCCGAAGTGCTTTCCTATGTTGCCTCTAGCATTATGCTGCTTAGTTTGATTTATTTGGCTTCAGCTACTTCTCTTTCTGCTACTCCTCTTCTATCTCCTCCTCAAACTTCTCAGCTGGCCTGAAAGCCTGAATTCCTCACCCTGCCTCTCTGACCTCAGTGTGCATTGAGCAGCCTTTGACCTTCCAATCCTACTCAGAAATCGTTTCTGGCAGGCTCGGGGGACCATATGGGATGCCGGGATTTGAACCACCATCCTTCTGCTTCTAAGGCAAACGCCCTACCACTGTGTTATCTCTTTGGCCCTATGTTCGCCTTTTCTGATTACTCCAATGATTCTTTTTCTCAGTTTTTGGGTCACACTCTTCAGTGCTCAGAGGTCACTCTTGGTGGGCTTGGGGGACCATATTGGTCATCAAGGATTGTACCTGGGTTGTCTGTGTGCAAAACAAAAGCCCTGCCCACTGTACTCTATCACTGGCCCCATCCCTATGATTCTTTCTGACCATTTCCCACTATTTTCTCCTGTTTCTTTCTGTGCATGGAAGAAATTGCTTCTAATGTTCTCTGGGGCTGTGG
>NC_064865.1:51455188-51545188 GCF_024139225.1 Suncus etruscus
GTCTCTGCAGGTTTCTAGTCATTCTCTTTCCCACTCCTGTCCCCTTTGTTTTATTTATTTTATTTTATTTTTGGTTTTTGGGCCACACCCAATGATGCTTAGGGGTTACTCTTGGCTATGCACTCAGAAATCTCTCCTGGCTTGGGAGACCACTTGGGATGCTGGGGGATCAAACTGGGGTCCATCCTAGGTTAGCCACATGCAAGGCAAACACCCTACCGCTTGTGCCATTGCTCCAGTCCCTCCCCTTTGTTTTAAACCCTCCCTTATGAACACAGTTGTGTGTGTTTTCATTGTGATAAGTGCTCAGGGATCTTTCTTGAAAGATGCATTAGACCATATACTGTCTCTAGCCCAAGTTCAAAGTCTCTTTGAACTTGTCCTATGGAAATTTTCTTTTAGAATTTAGTACCAGGAAAATAATGTCTTTGGAGAAATAGACATACTTTCTTTTATTTCTTCAAGAAGAAGATAATGAGGCAGTGCTCAAGGCTTACTCCTGGCTCTGTGCTCAGGAATCAGTCCTGGTGTTCCTCGGGTAAACATATGTGTTGTCAGCGGTTCAAACTGGGGTCTGAGGCATTGAAGGCAAGCACTTTCACCACTGTCTTATCTCTGGGGCCCCACCTCATGACTTTTTTTGCTAGGAAAATCAGGGATAGACAAATATATGATAACAGTAAGTATATTGGTATGCAATAATCATCCTTCTTTTACAGAAACCTAGTTTTGGGTTTCTGGGGGTTTCCTTGGGGGGAGGGCATTGGGTCACACCCTGCAGCACTCAGGGCTTACTCTGGTTCTGGGCTCAGAAATCACTCCTGGCAGGCTCGGAGGACTATATGGGATGCCAGGAATCGAACCTGGATCTGTCCTGGGTCAGCTGCGTGCAAGGCAAAAGCCCTACCACTGGCCATCACTCCAGCCCCTGGGTTTTTTTTGTGTTTGTTTTGTTTTTGGGTCACACCCGGCAGTGCTCAGGGGCTACTCCTGGCTTTAGGCTCAGAAATCGCCCCCAGCAGGCTCGGGGGACCATATGCTGGGATTCGAACCAACTTCTTCTGCATGCAAGGCAAATGCCTTAACTCCATGCTATCTCTCCGGCCCAGCCCATTTTGTTTTTGGTTTTTCGGGCCACACCCATTTGCTGCTCAGGGGTTACTCCTGACTAAGCCCTCAGAAATTGCCCCTGGCTTGGGGGGACCATATGGGATGCCGGGGGATCGAACCTCGGTCCTTCCTTGGCTAGCGCTTGCAAGGCAGACACCTTACCTCTAGCGCCACCTCGCCGGCCCCCAGCCCCTGTTCTTTTTTTTTAAGAGAACACACTTCATGATGCTTAGGGATTACTCTTGGCTCAGTACTGCTAGTAGAACTGGGGTGGGTACATATAGGATGCTGGGAATCGAACCCAGGTAGGCCACGTACAAAACAAGTGCCCTACCTGTTGTGCTGTCACTCAGGCCCTATAGGCCTTAGCTTTTTTATTTATTTATTTTTTAATATAATTTTTATTTTGATCATAGTGGCTTACATATTGTTGACAATAATATTTTAGGTACATATTTACATAAAATCAGGGGGGATTTATTATTATTTTTTTTTTTTAGGTCACACCCGGCAGCACTCAGGGGCTACTCCTGGCTCTACACTCAGAAATCACTCGCAGCAGGCTTGCAGGACCATATGGGATGCCGGGATTCAAACCACCGTTCTTCTGCATGCAAGGCAAATGCCCTACCGCTGTGCTATTTCTCTGGCCCCCATAGCTTTTTTATTAAATAAATCTAGAAACAGACCAAAGAACTAGAGCTTGGTATCTTGAAGAAAAGATTGCTTTTTCAGTAATTTCGTTCATCCCACATAAAAGCTGGAAGATCTTTGATCACCTTGAGAGACTTCTAGACAGACAATCTAGAATACCCCATTCTCCTTAGTTTCCTCTCTTGGGCCCTTCTAAAAACTCTAAGGACATATGTCAATTTTCAGTGACACACACTTGAAACAGACTTATCCTGCTATATGACTTCCAGAGAATAATAATAATAATAATAATAATAATAATAATAATAATAATAATAATAATAATATAAAAAAGACCTAAATAGATATTTTTGGAGTAGATAGGGCTAGAAAGCCAGCAATTTCCCTGTTTGATGGGGGTTCAGGGCTTAGACCCAGAGACTGTGCCAGCTCTTTGCTCCTATCTCCATCCTGGGGTCCTGTTTAGAGTGTTTGCTTCATTGAGTTGGAATGTCACAGGCCCTTGGAGGTGGAAGCTGTCTAACCAGAGGCTGCAGGGCTGAGCTTCTGTGTATGATTTCTCTGATAGTTGGGAGAGAACTTCGCAGGCAACAAGATTCGTCCAGGATATGAAGCCGGCATGATTCATCTAGCTATTTTGAAAGGGTTGTCTGTCCTAGTTCCGGGAGACAGGCCTTGTTTGTCGGCTCCACACAGGAGAGGATGGTATGACACAGTGATTACTGGTCTTTGATAAGGACAAGTGTCAACCTCAGGGCAGCCAGGCCAGTGGTGGTGGGAATGGGATTTGGAAATACCAGGAAGCAAAGACTGGCCTTGTGTTACTTTATTTGAGCTGATTCCCTCCCCTCCCCATCCCATACCCCCATTCCCCAGTGACTTTAAATTTAGGTTCCTCTGGGTATATTTCTTTGGGGGAGAAGTTGTTTTTCACTGCTCAGATGAGCTGAACTGGCCAAATTGCAGGAAATGCACCAACTCTTTGATTTTCACCAAGGTTTTAACTTCCAGTCAGGAAGAGATGCCATTCCAAGCTTATCTGGGAACTTGGGGAATGAAAGTGAATTAAGGGGTCGTGAAGATGGAGGTCTCTAAAGGGAGAAACTCAGAAAAGTAGGGAAAGAGGATGGTTTGGATGGCAACTCAAGTTGGTTTTTTTTTTTCCTTAATAATTTAATACTGTTTTGTTTGTTTGACTTGGGGGCACATCCAGCGGTGGTGGTCAGGGGTTACTCCTGGCTCTGTGCTCAGAAATCGATCCTGGCAGGCTCGGGGGACCATATGGGTTGCCGAGGATGGAACATAGGCCCATTCTGGGTTGGCTGCATGCAAGACAAATGCCCTACAGCTGTGCTATCTTTCTGCCCCCAAAATGTGTTTCTTTGGATAACACACCCAGCAGTGCTCTTGCTTCTGTACTCAGGGATCAATCCTGGTGGGGCTAGGTGGTTCTTATGGGGGTTCAGGGATGCAGGGGATCGAACCTGGGTCAGCTGTATGCAAGGTAAATGTCCTACCCTCTCTAATAACCCAATATTTGAATGGTTTTGTATTGTTTTTTTGTTTGCTTGTGGGCTGCACCAGGTAATGCTCAGGGGTTACTCCTGACTCTGTGCCCAGGAATTACTCCTCAAGGGACCATATCCTGGGAATTAAACCCGAGACAGAGATGTGCAAGGCAAGCATCCTACCCACTATTTTGTCTCTCCTGCCCTGTGTGTGTCGTGTGTGTATCTATATATACACATACATACATATACATATATAAGTTTATAATTATAACAGACTTAGGGTCAGGAACAAATTGCAAAATCCAATTAATTACATTTTTTTTGTTTGTTTTTGGGCCACACCCAGCGTTGCTCAGGGGTTACTCCTGGCTGTCTGCTCAGAAATAGCTCCTGGCAGGCACGGAGGACCATATGGGACACTGGGATTTGAACTGACCATCTTAGGTCCTGGATAGGCTGATTGCAAGGCAAATGCCGCTGTGCTATCTCTCCATGCCCCCAATTAATTACATTTGTTTGAGATTGAGCTTGGCTTAAGACAGAAGACTGGAGAGAGGAAACAAATCTTTGAACTATTTATATTGGAAAAAAATTTTGGTTATTGGGGCCGGAGAGATAGCATGGAGGTAAGGCGTTTGCCTTTCATGCAGGAGGTCATCAGTTTGAATCCCGGCATCCCATACAGTCCCCCGTGCCTGCCAGGAGCAATTTCTGAGCCTGGAGCCAGGAATAACCCCTGAGCACTGCCGGGTGTGACCCAAAAACCACACACACACACACACACACACAAAAAATTGGTTATTGCCTAGCTCAAAATAGTAGTAATGCATTTAAGACAAACTAGTCACTTAACTGACCAATAATATTTGGAATATGGGAATTCTTTTCACATGGGACCACCATTTTTATGGGAAAGAGCTTTGTCAGTACAGATTCTGACCAGTGTTTACCTGTAGGAGATAGAAGGAAAACTTATCTGCCTTATAAGGGGAGGAAGTTTTTTTCTAGTTATCTAAGGAATGTTCAGGAACAGAGCTCTAACATCCCAAATGTCTTGGCTGATAAATATTTTGTTTTATTTTTATTATTTTATGCTTTTTGTTTGGGGGCCTTTTCTGCCGTGTGCAAGGCAAATGCCCTTCTGTACTCTATCTCTCTCTCTAGTCCCATTCGGCTTTTTTTTTGGGGGGGGGGAGGAGTGTGGGCACAACCGGCAGTGCTCAGGGATTACTCCTAGTCAGAAATTGCTCCTGGAAGGCTCAGGGGACCATATGGGATGCCAGGGATTGAATCCGGGTCTCTCTCAGGTAGGCAGCATGCAAGGCAAATGCCCTATTGCTGTACTATCACTCTGCTCCCCGCCCATTCTGTTTTATTTTTAAACAATAAGATAAAGACCTCAGAGTGTAGCTCGGTGGTAGAATTTTCTTTGTATATCACTCAGGCTCAAACTATTCAAATAATCACTGACACTTTCTTTATAAAGTAGGAAAGAGTGATGAAAAGCAATGGGCTTAGGGGGCTGGAGAGATAGTATAGCAGGCAAATTGCTATCCATTCATGTGGCTGATGTGAGTTCGATCCCTGGCATCCCATGTGGTCTTGCCAGTACTGCCAGAGTGATCCCTAACACAGAGCCAAGAGTAAGATTTGAGCACTACTGGTGTGAATACCTCTACAAAAGCAATGGACTTATTATGTATGAAAGTCATAATGTGTATTGCAGTAATTATGCACACACCCACCTATCCACATATACAACAATATAGACATGGCAGAGCTGTTAGGCAAAATATAAACAGAAAAGTACATGTTGGTATTTAGCTGATCAAATTTCACAAATAATAGGAAGGCATTTTTGGAGCTAGCCTACCTCCATATTTTGGTAATATTTTCTTAAGTAGGTCTTTTAAACACTCGCTGTCACTGCAGAATTTTTCTATTACCTAAATTGATTTGACCAGAGCTGATGCTCCGACAATTATAATCTAATTTGATAGAATTATGAGATTTGGAGGCTAAAAATAGCAACCAAACAGTCACAGTCCCATCTGACTATAATGAGAACGGTTGGCAATTCATATTAATTCCTTAAATATTTTATATTCCAGCTAAGTGATTACCAGGGGATTCACTTTTTAAGATAAACTCATTTATTGCCCCAACATTCTGTGCTTTTCTCTGCACAGGTATTCTCATATAAAATCACTGAGAAATTTGAAGCTCCAAGAAGAAATGGATTTCCATTTTATTTTATTTTTTTTTTCCATAGTCTCTGGACAGTTTTCTTTTTGATTTAGAAGAGAAGCATGCAGACCCTGTGCTGAAATGGTCCAAGTATTCTTTTTTTTTTTTTTTTGGTTTTTGGGCCACACCCGGCGGTGCTCAGGGGTTACTCCTGGCTGTCTGCTCAGAAATAGCTCCTGGCAGGCACGGGGGACCATATGGGACACCAGGATTTGAACCAACCACCTTTGGTCCTGGATCGGCTGCTTGCAAGGCAAACAACGCTGTGCTATCTCTCCGGGCCCATGGTCCAAGTATTCTTGAGGCTTTCCATAGTTTTGTACCCCAACACCATAGCATTTATAGTCTTGTAAAGTATAAATCAGTTAAAAAGGGGGGGCGGCGGAGTGATAGCACTGCCATAGGGTGTTTGCCTTGCACACAGGCTGACCTGGGATGGACTCAGGCTCCATCCCAGGCATCCCATATGGTCCCCCAAGCCTGCCAAAAGCAATTTCTAAGCACAGAGTCAGGATTAGCCCTTGAGTGCCCGTGGGTGTGACCCAAAAAAACAAAAAACACAAAAATGGAGCTCACATTTTGTCCCCAGTATAACATGGTCTTTGAGCACTATGGCAAGTGTTGTTCCTGCATACTTCTAATAGGCTCCCCTCATCAAAAACAAAAATATCTAAATCCAGGAGGCTGGAGTGATAGCACAGTGATAGGGCATTTGTCTTGCATGTGGCCAACCCAGATGGACCTCGGTTCGATTTTCTTTTTTCTTTTATTTTTTTGTGTGGTTTTTGGGTCACACCCGGCAGTGCTCAGGGGTTATTCCTGGCTCCATGCTCAGAAATTGCTCATGGCAGGCACGTGGGACCATATGGGACGCTGGGATTCAAACTGATAAGATAAACTTTCCTGCATGAAAGGCAAACACCTTACCCCCATGCTATCTCTCCGGCCCCTCGGTTCGATTTTCTGAGCGGGCCGTTGGGTGTGACCCCAAACCAAAACCAAACCAAACCAAAACCAAAACAAAGCAAAACAAAATACCCCAAATGCAGAAAGAAAACCAATCAGTAAATATATAGAAAATGTCACTCATTCTTTTTAGGAAAGCTTGATTGAAAATGGACATTTCTGGGCCTAAGAGACAGTATCGGTTTGCATGCAGCCAGCAACTGTGTAAGGTACCCTGGGCACCATCATGAATGAATGTCACCTGAGCACTGAATTAGGACTAACTTGTGAGCATTATGCTTATGGTTTGACCCTAATGCAAGCAAGGCAGTGCCCTACTCACTGAAATATCGCTCTGGTCCCAATGTGCTCAGGGGTTATTCCTGGCTCTACTCTCAGAAATCGCCCCTGGCAGGCTCGGGGGACCATATGGGATGCTGGGATTCGAACCACCGTCCCTCTGCATGCAAGGCAAACACCCTACCTCCATGCTATCTCTCCAGCCCCAGATTTAAAAAAAAAAATCTATTATAATAACTGGCTTAGGCTGATAATCACCTATTTTCCCCACCAATAAGAAGAAAAATGGACATTTCTGTATTATATCAAGGCAAGCACCCAAAAATTTTGGTATTGTTCCTGTATATATATATGCCCCAATTATTCCACTTCCCCTTGTTCCCACTCCTTTTTTTTGCTGAAAGTTTCTATTCTGGGTTCTATGTAGCCCAGAATTTGTGCTGTTTTCCCTCAACCCAACATTCTGAGTGGACTCAGGCACTTTTGATTTAGGGTTTCATCACACAGTTGCATTTTTTTGTGTTTCTGAATGATATTCCTGGGCATACGTATAGCTTCTCCTATTTATTAGAAGTTTCATTCCAATATGGATTGGCTTCAAGAAAGCATGACCCAAAGTCTCTGTTGAATATTGCATCATGGTAGAAAGTTGTCATCAGGGGCCTGAGCTATAGCACAGTGGTAGGGTGTTTGCCTTATACAAGGCCTACCCAGAACAGACCCTGGTTTGATTCTCTCCATCCCATATCATTCCCCAAGCCTGCCAGGAGGGTTTTTTGAGTGCAGATCAAGAAGTAACCCCAGAGCGCCACTACTGGGTTTGACCCAAGACCCAACAAACAAACAAAAACAGAAAGTCTTCATCAGGAAAGGCCCAATTGCCTTTGGCCCTTTCTGAAATGGGCGTTAGCCTCTCACAAGTAGATAGTTCTTCTCAATATCATATAGTCAGACTCAAATACTTTTTAGTTCATGGGCCCGGAGAGATAGCACAGCGGTGTTTGTCTTGCAAGCAGCCGATCCAGGACCTAAGGTGGTTGGTTCGAATCCCGGTGTCCCATATGGTCCCCCCCGTGCCTGTTGTAGTATCAAATAATTAACGATAGGGCTGGATGGCGATGGATGGAGGCCTTTGTGCTAAGGCCCCAGCCACGTGGCTTCACATCCCCCATCCAGCCGGCGGGTCCCAGGCCCAGGTGAAAGGCGAAATTACTCACTCACAGGCAGGCTTCAGGAACCATCAGCTTTATTCATTCCCTATTCGCCACATGTGTGTGGCCTATCTCATAACCTTTTAAGCATTTAGCCATTCTAGGCTACCCTTTTTTTTTTTTTTCTTTTTTCCAGGAAGCATTAACTTTATTCATGCCCTATTCACCACATGTGTGTGGCCTATCTCATAACCTTTTAAGCATTCAGCCATTCTAGGCTACCCTGCGTCTTAACCCTTTCAGCCATCTTCCCTTTGGCCTCCATCCTGGTCCAAGACCAGAAACAGAGACCTCAAAGCCAGCCAGCTCAGCAAGGGCCGAAAGGGGCCCGAATCCCCTGTTCAAGGCTTATCTAACTTTTCCAAGACCCCTCCCAGGAATGGGTCAGGTCTTGCAGATAAGGTCACACCTAATATCCGGTTCCCAAGACCCCTCCCAGAAATGGGTGGGTCTTAGGTATCTACATCAAATCCAGGGTTTCTGCTAGGTACACCAACACCTGCCAGGAGCTATTTCTGAGTAGATAGCCAGGAGTAACCCCAGAGCACTGCTGGGTGTGGCCCAAAAACCAAACCAAAACAAAACAAAATAAAACCAAATAATTTTTAATTCAAACTAGAAACTAAACTGGGGAGACAATTTGATTTACACCCAATAAATAGTGCTCAGGGCCTACTCCTGACTCCATGCTCTGGAGTGACCCCTGGCGGTGCTCAGAGGACCATGTATGGTGCCATGGTCAACTAATGGCTTGCTAGGCAAGGACCTTTCTCCAGGTACTATTTCTACTGGACCTGCTATATTTCACCACATAATCATCATGAGCATGTAATCCTCACATCCTATTTTTAAGAGCCATTAGCACAATTACAAAAATCTTTCTATAATGGTCATCCCCCAATTTTTTAATTTTCAGAAAATAATTCAACATAAAATCTGTGGTGATGATAATGATGTCTTGTGTTCATACCTTAACTCTGGCACTCCCCTTCAGTAGTTGAGCAAGTGAATTTCCTTGGCCTTCCATCATTCTTCTTCTATACTCCTCCCTCTTTTTTGTTTTTGTTTTTGTTTTGTTTTGTTTTGGGGCCATACCCGTTGACGCTCAGGGGTTACTCCTGGCTATCCGCTCAGAAATCGCTCTTGGCTTGGGGACCATATGGGATGCTGGGGATCTAACCGAGGTCCATCCTGGGTCAGCCACGTGCAAGGCAAACACTGCGCTATTGCTCCGGGCCTCAATACTCCTCCAACTTTTTGCAGCTAGTACTCAGGGCTTTCTCCAGGTTCTGCACTCAGAGCTCACTCATTAGTAGAGGTGCTGGGGATCTTATGGGGTGCCAGGGACTCAACTCAAGTGACTATGTGCAAAGCCAACAATCTTCTCTCTTATCTCTTGCCCTCCATCTTTTTTGTTTTTGTTTGTATTTAACTTAAGTATTAACTGTGGGAGACTCTAAGATTGATTTCCATGCCTTATGATTTTTTTTTTTTTCTCCTATGGAAGCTTTCCAGTATAGTGTTTAAAAAAAAACTGAGATAAGAATCTGCCCATCAAGGAAAAGCTGAGTTGGGTCACTGGAATACAGCACATTGCTAACTGGATCCTGGTTTTAAAAACAAAGTCTTTGCTTCAAGCGCCTGGGGCCATTCTTTGCATTCTGGGCCCCTGACCTGGGATGGGTCAACAAGGCTAAGGGTTCAAGTTTGTCCTTTGTCATGTTAAAGATGATCCAGTCCTTTTCTCCTTGGCCAAGTGTTTAGTTTTTAATGGATCTAGAAATTTAATAATTCTTTCCCTGAATTCCTTAATATCTGGTCACTATTCCTCTTTCACTTATCTGCTAAATAGATATTTTTCAAATGCTAAGAGTCATGCATTCTTGGTTCGCCATATTGGTTGTGATAAATACTTAAATACGTAGAGAAGTATTTCAGTTTTTTTTATTAAATACATTTTAATTGAATTACTGTGAGATATAGTTATAAAATTGTTCATGACTAGGTGTCAATCACAGTGTCCAACACCAATCCCTTCATTGTCGCATTTCCCGTTTTCCACCCATCCCCCTGCTTGCCTCTATTGCAACCATTTTACATTTTACTTCTCTCTCTCTCTCTTTCTCTTTTTTTTTCTTCCTTTTTTCTTCTTAGTCACTGTGGTTTACAGAATTCTTACTGAGGAATATCATGCATGTCACTTTATTTCCTTTTCCAGTGATCATTTCCAATTCTCATTATCACAGTGGCCCCTTCTCTGCCCTAACTGCACTCCCCCTCTTTGTGGCAAGCTTCCTGCCGTGTACTGGTCATTTTGATCCTCTTCTCTGTTGTCTTTGGGATAATTTATAACATTTTTATTACCACTTGGCCTCCTATGTTTTTTGTTTGTTTGTTTGTTGTTGTTTTTTGGGTCACACCCGGCAGTGTTCAGGAGTTACTCCTGACTCTATGCCAGGGGTCTCAAACTCAATTTACCTGGGGGCCGCAGGAGGCAAAGTCGGGGTGATCCGTGAGTGCAAAGTCAGTAGCAAGCCTTGAACATTGGGGGGGTGTGACCCAAACAATTAAAACAAAACAAAACAAAACAAGATTCCTCTAGAGCAGGGCCACAAAATGTTGTACGGAGGGCCGCAAACGGCCCACGGGACGCGAGTTTGAGACCCCTGCTATGCTCAGAAATCGATCCTGGCAGGCTCAGGTGACCATATGGGATGCCGGGATTGTAACCACCATCCTTCTGCATGCAAGGCAAACGCTCTACCTCCATGCTATCTCTCCTTCCCTTCCCACATATATATATATATATATATATATATATATATATATTTTTTTTTTTTTAAGCATCCTTCTGGATGTATGAGGGAAATGGAGAGCCTGTTTAGAGTACAGGCGGGGGTCGGGTGGGGAGGAGGGAGATTTGGGACATTGGTGATGGGAATGTTGCACTGGTGATGGGTGGTGTTCTTTACATGACTGAAACCCAAACACAATCATGTATTTAAACAAGGTGTTCAAAAAAAAAAAAGACAACCCTAAAATAAAAAAACCTAAAAACAAAACAAAACAAAACAAAAAAAAAAACATCCTTCTGGGGCAGGAGAGATGGCCTAGAGGTAAGGTTTTTACCTTTCATGCAGAAGGTCATTGGTTTAAATCCTGACATCTCATATGGTCCCCAGTGCTTGCCAGGAGTGATTTCTGAGCCTGGAGCTAGGAGTAACCCCTGAGCACTGCAGGGCGTGATCCCAAAACAAAACAAAACAAAACAAAAATCCTTCTGTGGGACTGGAATTATAGTAGAGTAGGTAAGGCAAGTACTTGCCTTGCACATGGCCAATCCAGGTTTGAACCCTAGAATCCCATATGGTCTGCCTCTGGCCAGGAGTAAGCCTGAGCACTGCTCGATGTGACCCCAAAATAAACAAAAAACAAACAAAATTTCTTTCTGGGGGCTGGGGCATTGTACAATGCTTGCCTTGCAGGAGGCCAACCAGGGTCCAATCAGAGATCAGAGCCTGATCTGGTCCCAAAAATCATAAAAAAAAAAAAAGCTTTAATTCCTCCCTTCCTCTTCATCATGGGTGTTGACAACCAAGCACAGCTAGCTGTGGCACTTCTACGTGTTAGCTTGGGGACACAAGGGGGCTCATGCACTTGGCCACATCGCTCTTGAATATCAACTCTCCTTGATATGAAGAGCCCACTTTTATGTATTAGAATGGGGGAGTTTGCTCGGGGTGACTTGGGATTTAAGCTGTGCTCTCTCACCTAAGACTGTCCCTCCTGAAAGTGGTGCCCCCACTTCTTTTTGGTTAGAGTGGGAGAGGGGAGAGAGGTTGTACCCCATTTTATGATAACCTCACACACTCCTGGCTGTGGGCTAGGGATCACAGTCAGCAGAGCTGACGTTTTGTTCTGGGCACTTATGAGACACCCAGGTTATGAACTCATGACTAGATGCTTACAAGGCTGGTCCTCTCAGCCTCTTTATTACTGTTCTGAGAATTTCTTTGAACACTTTTGTTTTGTTTTGGTTTTGGACCACACCCGGCAGTTCTCAGGGTTTGTTCCTTACTCTGTGGTCAGAAATTGCTCCTGGCAGGTTTGGGGACTATGTGGGAAGCTGAGAATCAAACCTGGGTCGTCACATGTTGGCCACATACAAAGAAAATGCCCTACCGTTGTGCTATTGCTTGGACAGAACACTTTTTTTTTTTAATGTGGGGCCTGAGTCATAGCACAGTGGGTAGAGCATTTGCCTTGAATGTGGCTGACCCAGGATTGATCCCTGGCATCCTATATGGTCCCCCAAGGCTCAGAGCTAGATATAACCCCTGAGCACCACTGGATGTGGACTCAACCCCCAACCCCCAAGCAACTTTTCAATGAAAAAAAAAAAGATGGGAAGGTTAGGGTCACACCTAGAGGAATTCAGGGCTTACTCCTCACCCTCAACTCAGGGGTCACTGCTGGTATTAACTGGGGGACCGTATCCTGGGGGACTAGGACTGAACAAGGCTCAGCCACATGCAAGGCAACCACCCAGTCCCTAACTCATCCTCCATGTCTTTCCTTGTCTTTCCCTTCATGGTCATGTCTTCAGCTGATGGTGGTGTTTGCACATTCTGTTTTTGCTCACAGAATTGTTGGGGTCAAAGTGCTCATACTCAGCCTTGGTATTAGCCAGGGGTCACTCTCCAGCTGGGGTGCTGGCACCCATGCATTTCGAGGGACTTGTTTTCTGATTGTGCTACTCACTTGGCATTTTCCCTAGTGAAGCCCACTGGTATCCAGTGCCCTGACTTGGGTGCTACCAGAACTCACTACCCAGTGGACAGAGCTGCCAGACAGATGTCAGGGTCACACTCTGAGCATGTGGACTTACAGGGATCCAACTTACAGCCTCAAGTGAAGTTGGCCTTTCTCAACTGGGGGCCTGCTGACCCAGCTGGGGATTCCCAGGAAGAGCTAAGTTGAAAAGCATGTAAATGGGGACCCCTGGGCTGAGTCTAGGGGACCATCTGGTAAGACAAGAGCTCACAGGAAGGAAACACAGTGGGAAGGGGTCTTGGTGAGAAAAGATTGAGAAATGCCTCTAAGCACTGGGCTACCCGGCCCAGCTGGTATTCTCTGTAGTTATTTTCAAAATCATTAGCATAAAGCTATTTCTGTTTATTTTCTCAAATAAATACAAGCCACATATAAAAAAAATATAAGCAGCCTGTCTTTGCTCTTTCTTTAGCACTGTTGTCCTATAAATAAAGTAATTTATAAAAAAAATGTAGACAGAAATTCAGTGTAGTTCTACTTCATTTTATGTTGATTAGCTTTGTAATATCTTTTTTTCCCCATTGCATCAGCATCTGCTCTTTTCTCTGCAGATACAGACAACTAAAGAAAAGTAAAGAAAAGAAGAGGAAAAATGGAAGCTGGAGAGATAGCATGGGGGTAGGGTGTTTGCCTTGCATGCAAAAGGACTGTGGTTTGAATTTTGGCATCCCACAAGGCCCCTGAGCCTGCCTGGAGAGATTTCTGAGCATAAAGCCAAGAGTAACCCCTGAGTGCTGCTGGGTGTGACCCCCAAACAAAGCAAAGCAAAACAAAACAAAACAAAAACAAAACAAAAAAAGAAAAGAAGGGGGCCAGAGAGATAGCATAGAGGTAGGGCATTTGCCTTGCATGCAAAAGGAAATTAAAGTACTGCCGGGTGTGACCCCCCTCCCCCCAAAAAAAGAAAAGAAAAAAAAGAAAGAACAAGATGGAGGTGTGTTTTTTTTGGTAGATCTTTACTTTGTTCCTTTTCTCAGGAGCCTGTCTTGATCTCACGGATTGCCCCCACTTTAGGATAAAGGACATCAGTGTGAAACTTACACTGACAGTTAGCATTTATATTTCACCTGAGTGAGTGGTGTCTCTTTTCACCTCCCCACATCACCATGAAGCCTGTTTGGACACTTAAGTCCAATCTTGACTTTCACAATCTGATGTCACCTGGGTTTCCTTTGGTTTAGATTTACCAAAGAATTTTTGTTCTTCTTATTATTTTTGGTTTTATTATTAATGCTTATTCACATATCTCAAGACATAGCAATTGCTTTGCTCACTCTAGCTACTTGCATTTTGCTGCCTTTCTTCTTTGTCTCTTTGCTTCTTCCCTCCCTCCCACCCTCTCTCCCTTCTGCCCTCCCTCCCTCCATTCCTCTCTTCCTTCTCTTCCTTCCTTCCCTCCCTTCTCTTCTGTCCCTCCCTCCCTTTATCCTTTCCTCCCTCCTTCCCTCCCTCCTTCCTTCCTTCCCTCCCTCCCTCCCTCCCTCCCTCCTTCCTTCCTTCCTTCCTTCCTTCCTTCCTTCCTTCCTTCCTTCCTTCCTTCCTCCTTCCTCCCTCCCTCCTTCCTTCCTTCCCTCCCTTCCTCCTTCCTCCCTCCCTCCTTCCTTCCTTCCTTCCTTCCTTCCTTCCTTCCTTCCTCCTTCCTTCCTTCCTTCCTTCCCTCCTTCCTTCCTTCCTTCCCTCCCTCCCACCTCCCTCCCTCCCTCCCACCTCCCTCCCTTCCTCCCTCCCTCCCTCCCTCCCTCCCTTCCTTCCTCCCTCCCTCCCTTCCTTCCTTCCTTCCTTCCTTCCTTCCTCCCTTCCTTCCTTCCTTCCTTCCTTCCTCCCTCCCTTCCTCCCTTCCTCCCTCTCTCCCTCCCTCCCTTCCTTCCTTCCTTCCTTCCTTCCTTCCTTCCTTCCTTCCTTCCTTCTTTCCTTCCTTCCTTCCTTCCTTCCTTCTTTCCTTGCTTCCTTCCTTCCTCCCTTCCTTCCTCCCTCCCTTCTTTCCTTCCTTCCTTCCTTCTTTCCTTGCTTCCTTCCTTCCTTCCTTCCTTCCTCCCTTCCTTCCTCCCTCCCTCCCTCCCTCCCTTCCTTCCTCCCTTCCTTCCTCCCTCCCTTCTTTCCTTCCTTCCTTCCTCCCTTCCTTCCTTCCTTCTTTCCTTGCTTCCTTCCTTCCTCCCTTCCTTCCTCCCTCCCTCCCTTCCTTCCTCCCTCCCTCCCTCCCTCCCTCCCTCCCTCCCTTCCCTTCCCTTCCTTCCTTCCTTCCTTCCTTCCTTCCTTCCTTCCTTCCTTCCTTCCTTCCCTCCCTCCCTCTCTCCTTTCCACCCTCCCTTTCTTCCTTTCTCCCTTTTCCCTTTTATTGTGTTGGTATTGCTGGCATGTGCTGTACCACAGAACCATAGCCCTGGTCATTGCATTTTCTTCCTAATAAATAAAGAATGGCAAGCTTGACTAAGCCATTTGAGTAGGCCATCAAATGCTGTTTTTTTTTTCCCCCTGATTTTTGGGCCACACCTAGCAGCGGTGCTCAGGGGTAACTCCTGGCTCTGAACTCAGAAATTGCTCCTGGCAGGCTCGGGGGCCTAGGGTCTGTGCTATTGCTCCAGCCCCTCAAAAAAAAAAAATATATATATATATATATTTTTTTTAGTGTTGCCTCATTGTTGATAGTTAAATCCAGTAATGACTTCTGAACTGTTTTCCTTGGAAATTTTAGTGGTAGTAATAAACTTTCATCTGCTAATGAGAAGTTTTGTTACTTCCCTCCCCTCTCATTCCTTCTTGTGCACATGCTTTTAATACTACTCATGCTTTTAATATTCTCATGAGGCTAGAGTGATAGATAGCACAGCAGGTAAGGCATTTGCCTTGCACATGGCCAACCCGGTTCGATTCCTGGCATCTCATATGGTCCTCCAAGCACTGCTAGGAGTGATTGCTGAGCACAGAGCCAGCAGTAACCCCTGAGTGCTGCCAGGTGTGACCCAAAACCAAAATAAATAAATAAATAAATAAATAAATAAATAAATAAATAAATAAATCTCAGAAGCCAGAGATAGTAGAGTCTGTAGGGTACGTGCTTTGTCTACAACTTTGGTTGCATTTCCAGCACCCCATATAGTTCCCTGAATATCACCAAGAGCATCATTGAGAATGGAACCAGTAGTGAATCCTGAGCACAACTGGGTGTGGAGCAAAACAAAATGAAATAAAATCCATAGGACCTTAGAATCGTGTCTTCTAGATTAATGTTCATGTAAGTTATTTTTTTTTTATAAAATCGTTCTTAAGCACTATAATTACAAGCATGATTGTAGTTGGGTTTCAGTCATAAACAGAACACCCCCATTAACCAATGAGTTGTTCCCCCCCATCACTAAACATTTCCTGAAATTATTTTATGGGTAATTGTCTTTCTCCTGTCAGCCTCTGAGTCTCTTTATTTCTATTCACATCTATTACCTCTGTGTTCCTGTTTCAATTCCAGTGTGTTTTCTGGGGTCCTTCTAGCTGATAAAAGTTCGTTATTTACCAAGCTCCAAGGGTCGGAGATTGTGTTCACCTAGGTCCTGGGAGATTCTTATCAGTCACATTGACATATAAAGGGACCAGATCTAGTATTCTGTGAGTCAACGTCCCTGGAGTGGGTGTGTTGTGGTACTAAGGGGACTGTAGAACCCAGGTTGGCTGCGTTTAAGGCAAGTGCCCTACCTGCTGTACTACCTCTCTGGCCCCAGATTTTTCCTTCTTACTTTTCTCAACAAACATTTTTTTTTCTCTGTTTTTTTGTTTTTGGTCCACATGTAGTGGCACTCTGGCTCTCTGGCACTCTGGCCACACTTGGCTCTGCACTCAGAAATTGCTCCTGTCAGGCTCAGGATGCTGGGAATTGAACTCAAGTCGATCCTGAGTTGGCCACATGCAAGGCAAACACCCTACCTCTGTGCTATCACTTTGGCCTTCAACAAACATCTAATCACTGCCTATTTTCTCCCAGTACAGTGTCTCCACTCTGGCCCCCTGACCTAGGGCATAGACACTGCAGAAAACCAGCCAGACTTTCTATAGGCAGAGGGAGAGGGCAGGATGGGTAGATTGGAGTTCTGGAGCTGAGTTTATAACAGGGGATGCCTGAGCCAAGCCAAGTTGAATGCTTTCTCTTTGCTTTCTTCTTCTTTTAATTTGGGGGTCATGCCTGATGGTGCTCAGAAGCTTCTCCCTGACTTCTTGGTGGTGCAGTGTCAGGGATTGAATCTGACCCTTCCACATATGTACAAAGCATGTTCTTAGCCTGTTGATCTCTCTCTCTGTCTCTGTGACTCTCTGTCTGTCTGTCTCTCTCATATTGTGGTGTGTGTGTGTGTGTTTGTGTGTGTGTGTGTGTGTTTGCCTTTTGAGTCCCTCCCAGTGATGCTCAAAGGTTACTCCTAGCTCTGCACTCAAGGATCATTCTTGGCAAGCTCAGGGGACCATACATGGTGCCAAAGATTGAACCTGGGTCTACTTATTGCCTCTTCCTCCTCTTCCTCTGTTTCCTTCTCCTCCTTCTCTTTTGCTCCTCCTCCATCCTTCTTCCTCCTCCCCTTCCCCTTCCTTTCTTTCTCCTTCTTGTCCCATGGGATGGAATGAGTGGGATGGGAAAACACCTGCAGTGCTCAGGGCTTATTCCCAGCTCTATGCTCAGGTATCACCCCCTGCAGGGGGCTCAGGGAATCATAAGCAATGTTGGGAAATCAAACCTGGTCCAGGGCAAGCATATTCCCCACTGTACTTTCTCCCACTTTCCTACTTGGATGCTCTGTCCTGCCCGAGGTTGCACCCACCCCTGGCCGTGGTGAAACATGCTTCCACTGAGCTGCTCTCCATGGTCAGTATCAGCGTTTGCGGCCTCTGAACTTACCAAGACTTGCAGCCCCTTAGCTGTGGGGGTGCATGCATACTGGCCCAGGGCTCACACATCATGAAGAGATGCTCTGTGTAACTCTGTGTTGTGCACCCCAGGGCCCTTGGCCACGCTCAGATCTGTGCTCACTTCTGGGTTTACATTGCTTTTCAGTTGCACGCTTGGTTAGGGCTGGCACCTGGTGTTATGGTGCAGATACATGCCTGACTGCAGTGCAGCTGGCGAGGGCTGGTGGAACCAGGGCTCAAGGGCAGCCAAGCTAAGGCTCCAACAACAAAGCCTAGGTTGTGCTCAGCCCACAGGGAAGTTCGGGATGTCAACTCAGAACCACAGCCGGCAAAGCAGGCTCTGTGAACCCCTCACTGCCCAGTGCCTCTATCTCCTGGCATTAACTTTAAGGTGCTAGTTTCCATTCAGGTTCCAGACAGCAAAGCCAGCCAGGGTTACTTTCAGGTTGCAATGTTAAAGTCAGAGAAAAGGGTTAGTGGGCTTTGCATGGGCTTGGTCCCCAAGACTCTCAGCACAGAGCCAGGAGTAACCCCTGAGTGCCACCGGGTTGGCCCCCACCCCAATAAAAAAGAAAATGAAAGGACAAAACTAAATATTCAAGCCACAGAGTCAACACTAGCTAAAATGTTAAGGCATGGGGACACTGAAATGATAGCGCAATGGGTAGGACATTTATTTACCTTGCTCAAGGCTCACTTGGGTTTGATCCCTGGAATCCCATATGATCCTCTTATCTTAGCCTAACAGGAGTAATCACTGAGCGCAGAGCCAGGATAGCAAGCCCTGAACACTGCTGGGTGTGATCAAAAAATAAAACAAACAAAACAATCTGCTTAGGCATGGTATGTTGTTATTATTATTTTTTATTAGCTTGAGTCTGCCTGGGATATATGTTTCTGTCTCTGGTATCAGAAAAATTATATATAAAGTATTATTATATAGATAGATTATGATGGATTTTCTGATCCAGAGTCAATTGCTAATAATCATATGGCACTCCATAGTTCTTGAAGTGCTTTTCATTTTCTGGTCACATTTGAGCTAGGGAATCCATCAAATGGGATGGCAGAGAGGTTAAGACCCCACTGAAATTTTCATAGAAGTGGGATAAGAGCCTTTTTCTCTTGGGCTCTGAGTTGACTTTAGATCATTGACATTAACACTTGGATTTTATACTCCCAATATTTAAATGTTTGTATAGTGAGTGAAAAGAGCCACTGATAGGGCCTGGATAGCACAGTGGTGTTTGCCTTGCAAGCAGACGATCCAGGACCAAAGGTGGTTGGTTCAAAGCCCGGTGTCCCATATGGTCCCCCGTGTCGGCCAGGAGCTATTTCTGAGCAGACAGCCAGGAGTAACCCCTGAGCACCACTGGGTGTGGCCCCCCCCCCAAAAAAAGAAAAGAGCCACTGATTACAGGATTGCTTGGTTTTTCTGCAAGTGGCATCTATACTAAATGGGATCAACACAAGATTATTCCGATCTTTACTTTCATTCCAAACATTCTGGTTGTATATACTCCCAAGGTTATTAATTTTTGTTTGTTTTAGGGCTACCCCTGGCAGAGCTCAGGGGTTACTCCTGTTTCCATAGTTGGGAATTACTCCTGGCGGTGTTCAGGTACCTTATGAGATGTGGGGCATAGATCCCAGATCAGATACATGCAAAACAAGTGTGCTATTCATTGCACTATTGCTCTATCCCCTGTAAAAAAAAGGTTTTAAACAAATTTGGAATCACTGTGGAGGAATGCTGGCACTCTGGATCTGGGTATGGTGTTGGGATGTTGTTTGCTGAAAACAATATTATTAACAAACATTTTGTTAAGAAACACAAATCAAAATGTCAAAGTAAAAATTGGGAAATTGGTGATGGGTGGGTTTGGACCATACTTGGCATGCTTAGGTCTCACTCCATGCTCTGTGCTCAGGGGTCACTCCTGTTCATTTCTACCTACAGAACCAGCAATAGCTAACCCCTAAATACCTCCCAGTATGGTTCCCTCTCACCTCAAAAAATAATTATGTTTTGTTTATTTGTTTTGTTTTGGGACCACACCCAGCAGTGGTCAGGGCTTTCTTACTCTTGACTGAGTTCTCAGTGAACCTTCCTAGAGGGCCTTAGGGGATGCTGGGAATTAGCCCAGGTTGGCCATGTGCAAGGCAAAAAACACTCTACCTGTTTTGGCTCCATAAAGTTTATTTTATTTCATTATTATTATTATTATTATTATTATTATTATTATTATTATTATTTGGTTTTTGGGCCACATTTGGCATTGCTCAGTGGTTAATCCTGGCTGTCTGCTCAGAAATACCTCCTGGCAGGCACGGGAGACCATATGGGACACCGGGATTCAAACCAACCACCTTTGGTCCTGGATCGGCTGCTTGCAAGGCAAACGCCGCTGTGCTATCTCTCCGGGCTCCATAAAATTTATTTTTAAGTGACAATTAGCAGGTGAGAAAGGTGTTTACCTTGCACATCACCAATCCTGGATCAGTCCTTAAACTGCCTCAAGTGCCTCAAGCGTTTCCAGGTGGTACCCCTGAGCTCAAAGCCAGGAGATGCACAAAATTTCTTCAAAAGCCCTTCCTCCCTCTTCGAAGGAACTTTTCAGCACCCCATTCTGCTGGTGTCCAGTTGGCCTCAGATCTAGCTGCCTGGAGCCTCCTTGAACAGACCTGTGTTTGCATCTTTTCTTCTTGATAACCAGGGTACAAGCCCATTTGTCTACTCCTTCATGGCCAGCAATACCTCACCCTAAGAAATGATTTTATCCTGCATCTGGAGTCACAGAGATTAAATTTAGAGCTAAGCACATCACTTGACTCCTTCCACCACCTTCCAGAACACGCTCATTCATTAGCAAAAATATTACTTTGAGTCAGCAATAAAGGTGGGAATGTGCTCAGACAACATGGCTAAGAATAAGGGCGTGAGCATTGTGCTAGAAGAGGGATATTCATAAGCCAAAAACATTTCTCTGCTTGCTCCAAATAACTCTAAGACCTACTTTACTCTCTAAAATTCAAGTCCTGGTCCTCCTCTCTTTATATTCTACAGAGTTAATTAAGACTCAGCACCATGGGCCAAGGCACATGGGCCAAGCACAGTGGCAAGGTATTTACCTTGCATGTGCCCAACCTGGGACATGAGTTTGATCCCCAGCATTTCATATGGTCCCCCTGAGCCTGCTAGGAGCAAATTCTGAGTGCAGAGCCAGGACTATCCCCTGAGAGCTGCCGGTGTGGCCCCCCAAAAAACGATTCAGCCTCTCCATCCTCAATGGGTATGCTAAGGGCCCCAACCATATATCTGAAGCCCAGGGTAAATACTATATATATTGGGGTGGGGCCAGCCCACACCCAGCAGTGCTCAGGGCTTATTCCTGTTCTGTGCTCAGGGGTCACTCTGCTCCAGGAACCATATATGAGGTGCTTGGGACACTATGCGTTACTGGGGACTGAGTTTATGTCAGGGGCATCTGCATGCAAGGCAAGCACCCTGCTTGCTTTACCATTGCTTGGTCAAGATTGAACACTCTAATCCAGTTGGGCATTCCCTCATCCCACAGATTGTTCATACGTCATATACCTTAAACTTCCTTTGCCAGCCTTTTCTCCCAACCAGAAGCTACAGTTCTGCCCTCTAGCCAATGATGGCTACTTAGGGATGCCCAGAGAACCAAAGAACTGGTAAAGCATTCTGGGTGTCTGTGAGCAAGTTACTAGGGAAAAAAAAAACCTTGAATGGGTAGACAGAGGAAAGATCCTCTTCAACCTTGTGGGTGGCCATTCTCCAGTGAGCTGAGGGTCTGGCTAGAACCATGACAAGGAAGAGAGGATGAGAATTCTTGCTGAGACATGCAAAGACACCCATCTTCTCATCTCCAACATCCCAGTTACTGTGTTCAAGCCTGTGATCTCAATGTGAATCATAGGGTTGGTTCCTAGCTCTCCAGCTTTTAGCTGGTAGGTCGTGTGTCTCCCTGCCCTCCAGAATGAAGTTGGCAAGCCCCTGTGGCAGACCACAGATCAGTGTCCCTTTCTGCATCATTTTAGATGCACCTGTGAATTAATATCCCTATATCTGCTCATATATATACCCATACAGCCGTATCTGTTCAGATAGGCAGATGTATTCCTATGTGTGTACATATATGCAATCATATCCATATTCATAACCTATTCATAACCATACACATATACCTATTCATTTGCATATTCACATGTGTTCATAGACATGTTAGTGCCTACTTATAGAAACATGTTCATATGTGTTAACCTTTTCTTATTTTTGTTGTTTTGTTTTTTTGGGTCACATCCGGCAGCGCTCAGGAGTTCCTCTGGCTCTATGCTCAGAAATCGCTCCTGGCAGGTTTGGGGGACCATATAGGATGCCGGGATTCAAACCACCATCCTTCTGCATGCAAGGCAAACGCCTTATCACTGTGCTATCTCTCCGGCCTCGCATCTGCAGACTTTGATCTGACTAGATGAAACTCATCCCTCCAGTGGGTCAAGATTTGGGGGTGCTGTGAGGGGTGTCCATTATCACTAATACGATGGAGCTGCCCATCACAAATTCTGTATCTACAAGGGCTGAGCAATAGGACAGTGGGCAGGATGCTTGCCTGGTGCACAGCCACTCTGGATTTGCTCCCCGACATTCCATATAGTTCCCTTGAGAAATGCCAGGAGTGGTTCCTGAGTGTGGAACAAGGAGTAATCCCTGAGTGTTGTTGGCTGAGGCTCCAAAACAAAATAAACAATAATTCAAATTCTGTTTCTTCAGTTATGTTGTTGATAAAAGAATGAATATGCTGATTGAAAGTGACAAAAGGCTAAAATTCTCCCTCTGCTTTGGTTACTCTCAAGTCATCAAAGACACCCCAAGCATATATGCTGGGAAGGTAAATCTAGCCACAGGTAGGTTCCCCAACATCCATTACAGGACATTTAATTGTTCATTTGGGGGGGGTACACCTGGCAGTGCTCAGGGGTTACTCCTGGCTCTGATTTCAGAAATCGCTCTTGGCAGGCTCGAGGGACCATACAGGACGCCGGGAATCAAACTTGGGTCGGTTTACTTGCAAGGCAAACACCCTCTCTGCTGTGCTATTGCTCCGGCCTCTAATTGTTATTTCTTTTTTCTTTTTTTGGTGGTGGTTTTTGGGTCACACCCAGCAGTGCTCAGGGGTTTTTCCTGACTCAGTGCTCAGAAATTGCTCCTGGCATGCACGGGGGACCATATGGGATGCCGGGATTTGAACCGTTGACCTTCTGCATGAAAGGTAAATGTCTTACCTCCATGCTATCTCTCCAGCCCCTAATTGTTATTTCTTGGGGGGGGGGGGTTCATATGCTCAGGGGCTACATCTGGCTCTGTCTTCAGAGGCTCTTTTCATCAATGCTCAGGATCATTCAGTCAGGGACCAAATCCAGGACTCCTGCAAAGAAAGCCTGTGCTCCGCCCATTTTCCCTCATCCCTTCCTTCCAGGTTTTAGAGACACACCAGTAGTTAGCAGACATCTTCTTGAGCTCTGCTCACACACCCAGCAAACATTTGGAGCATTTTCGATTCACTCTGATACTGCGTCTGAATTCTGGATTTGATTTCCATGATTTGTACGGCCTATGAAATTGAGACTTGAGCCCACAGATGTCCCCTACCCCTTGTTAGCATCCCTTAATAAGAGAGACTCTATGGAAAGATATCAAAAACTGGAAGATGTGAGAAACGTGTGTGTGTGTGTGTGTGTGTGTGTGTGTGTGTGTGTGTGTGTGTGGTGTCTCTTATAGCAACGTTGCAAGGACATTTCCTGCTGTATCAAACCATGTCCTCTTTATGCAACTCTTCAGGAGAAATTTTCCCAGGTTGCAGACTCAGGAGAAGTGTTCGGAGTTTGAGTCGGCTTTAATCTTATCGTGAAATCTTGTCATTAAGCAGATTCCCTCCACGCTTTTGTTCTCCTCAAGGTAAAACCAAGTGGGCGCTCCGTCACTTGTTCAAGGTGAGAAGGTAAAAGTGTTCGAGTGTGTAATCTTACCCCTTGCTTTATTAATTTCGCTCTTCCTCACAAAGGTATTTCAAGGATTCTGTTTTATCTTTTGCATTTATGTAAAATGGAACACATGAATCGGGACATTCTTTTCTGTCTCTCTGATAAAGACAGAAACAGAAAGTTCTGAAAAGGTGATAAGCTGAGGTAGAGAAAGATGCATGAAGACCCAGAAACACAACAGGGAATATGGTTCAGTGCAAAGAACATGCTTTGCATACATGAGACCAGGGTTCAATCTCTAGCTCTGGAAAACAAAAAAAGAAAAAGAAAAAGACAGTACCTCGTTTTGCATATTATCTGTGCTAGTTATAAAGACACTGTTAGTTTGGTACAGTCACTATTTGTTTTGATTTTACTTTATTTAGGATCAGAGCAGTGGTTCTTAAATAGTGGGGCAGCCCCCCCCCAGGGGGGCATGAGGCTCCATAAAGAGGGGCACATTTGACCTCGGCAAACACTGTCCTAACAAGCTAAGCCCCATGTTTATGTCTCTGTATGTCTCTGGAGCTGAGATATGCTGTGTCCTGCTTCAAACCCTGCTTCAAAAAAGCTCTGCATTGCAAAACATGCTCATTGTAGCATGTAGACATCACTTCTGATTAAAAAAAAAAAATCAGCTCAAATTATTTTATATTTTTTTCTTGCAGGTTAAAGTTTTTGTTTTATAAAGATACTATTTATAGTCGTGCGTGGGGCACGAAAAATGTTTTCTTCTTCTTAGGGTGGCATGACAGAAAATAATTGAGAAGCACTGGATTAGTGAGGGTGCAGTGAGTAGGACAGATGCTTGCCTTGCATTTGGTTCTATCCCATTATCCCATATGATCTAGGAAGGTTCACTGAGAACTCAGTCAAGAGTAAGAAATCCCTGGGTGTGGCCTCAAAACAAACAAAACTTTGTATTTTGAGGTGGGAGAAAAACATACTGGGAGGCGTTCAGGGGCTAGTTATTGCTAGTTCTGTAAGTAGAAATGATCTCTGTCATTGTTCAGGGCCAATATTAGATATCAAAATGCAAGACAAGCACCTTCATTTCTTTCTTTTCTTTTTTTTTTTTTTTTTGGTTTGTGGGCCCCACCCGGCAGTGCTCAGGGGTTACTCCTGGCTGTCTGCTCAGAAATAGCTCCTGGGAGGCATGGGGGACCATAATGGACACGGGGATTCGAACCAACCACCTTAGATCCTGGATCGGCTGCTTGCAAGGCAAATACCGCTGTGCTATCTCTCTGGGCCTGCACCTTCATTTCTGTACTATCTCTGCAGCCTTCCAGTTCTTTTTTCTTTTTTTTTTTTTTGGTGGTTTTTGGGTCACACCCGGCAGTGCTCAGGGGTTATTCCTGGCTCCAGGCTCAGAAATTGCTCCTGGCAGGCACAGGGGACCATATGGGGCACCGGGATTCGAACCGATGACCTCCTGCATGAAAGGCAAATGCCTTACCTCCATGCTATCTCTCCGGCCCCTCCAGTTCTTTTTATGGGACCTACCCTAACTATCACATTAAAAGCAAATAGGGCCAGAATAAATTTACAGTGGGCAGGATCTTGCCTGACACAGATTCAATCCTCAGCGTCCCATATGAGTCCTGCCAGGAACGACCCCTGAACACAAAATCAGGGGTAAGTCCTGAGCACTTTTGGGTATGGCTTCCCCACAAAAGAAAGACAACAAGGCAAGTAAGGAGGGAAGAAAAGTAAAACCAAGTAGAAATGGCTTATGAGCTAATATAGTCTGAAATGGAAGAAACATAACTAAACTTGCTGTTTTAAACCTACTATCTTTATGTAAGTGAGCACTGAGCAAAGTTAAAAGATGGTTTTGTCCAAATCATGGAAGAAAATGGATATGCCAGAGCAGAAAACATTGGAAGAGAAAGTGCTGGAAGGAGGGAAAGTCACCTGGTTTATCTCTTCTGCTTTTTTTTTTTTTTTTTTTTTTTTTGTGGTTTTTCGGTCACACTTGGCAGTGCTCAGGGGTTATTCCTGGCTCCATGCTCAGAAATTGCTCCTGGCAGGCATGGGGACCATATGGGACACTGGGATTTGAACCAATGACCTTCTGCATGAAAGGCAAACGCCTTACCTCCATGCTATCTCTCTGGCCCCTCTCTTCTGTTTTTTAATTGTCTCTATTAGTAAGAGGTTTCCTGGGCTGAGCTAGACAAGGCTAAAATAAAAACATCTACCTGGGAAACTTCTAGAACTAGGATGACCTTGATTTTTTTTTTCTTTTGCAGTCTAATAATACCTTTCTCTACAAAGTACAATATTCATCAGTTCTATTCTTGTTTAAGGCTGTTATCATCTCAAATAAGCATTTGCACAGGAAATAGAAAGCAGTAAGCAAAGTTACATGAATTTCTGGAGCATCCAACTATTGCAAAATGGGAAGAAATCAGGCAAGATGTTTTCCATTCAATTGTAGCGCCTTTGGGTTAAAGATTTTTATCTGTTAGAAGAGATAACTGTTATGAAGCAAAATCAGGACTTAAAGTTCCAACATATCATCTGACATGGGATGGGAGTAGGCTTTCATCCCTGAAGCTAAAGATATTATAGTTCTATGATCATGTTAGCCCCAAACCCTACATACATGGGGTGGGTAATCACCCCAAAATACCTGTTATCAGAAGTGATGTACAGTCCACTGAAAGAGTGCCATCCAACAAATTCATGCAGAAGGTTAACTGGAAGGCACCACATTCTATAGGGAAATAGGTATTGTAATAGCCCCATGGGTGACAGTCACATTCCAGGAAGTGGATGAACAAAAGGTAAAGGTAGCTGGGAAAAAAAAGAAATGAACCCCAACAGAGCTAAAGGTTTGAATTCATTTTTAATATAGGCTTTTTCTCCCCCTGAGGATTTGAGTTCATATCCAGTGGTGCTAAGGGCTTACCCTTGGCTCTGTGTTCTGGGGTCACCCTGGCAGTACTTGGGGGACCTTTTGGTGCCAGGGATTAGACTGAAGTTGATAGCATGCAATAAAACACCTTTAGCCCTTTACTATCTCCCTGGTAATAAATATTTTATTTTACTGAATCCTGAAAAGAATTCCAGTGATCCAAAATATCATTTGTAATTTTTGTTGTGATTGGAACTGATACCGAAGTGTTCATCCTTATAAAGATATGTATGTGTATATAATGTATACATATATATAAAGATATACTGTTTTAGAATATTCTAGAATAATAATAATATGAGATACTGGGGTCAGATGGAAACAGAGAATGGAAGGAGCCATGAAGCATTTAGAAATGCCAGCAGGGTCCCAGTGACAGCACAGTGGGGAGGACATTTGCCTCACTTGCAGCTGACCCAGATTCAATCCCTGGCATTCTATATGGTCCCCTGAGCCTGCCAGGAGTGATTTCTGTGTAGAGTCAAAAGTAATCCTTGAGCACTGGTGTGCCCCAAAACCAATAAAAAAAATAAAGTAAAATAAAACAAAACAAAACAAAACAAAATAATGCCAGCAAAGACTTGGAAAAGATGAAGAGATTGGGGTCTCACTGGCATTACTATGGAAAAGTACTTGGTGTCTTAGAAGAGAAAGTAAGTTTAGAACTAAGTGCTGCTCTTTTGCTTCTGAAACCATGCTTTGCTTTAGACATAAAGACTGCCATGACAGGCCTCAGATATGTGGCAGAAAGGACAAGGCCACAGAACAGCCAGTTCTAGGAACTTCAAGATGTACCAGGACAGTTAGATAAACTAGCAACACCCAAGGGCCAAGGTCATGGGCACCTAGCCCCTCCTCTACTCCTTCAGCTAAACCAATTTAAACCTGGCTGACACAGCATGTAATAAGAATCTATAGTTTTACCCCTAGCTAGAAGCCCCAGAAGCCCTATAAAAGGGCTTACACGTTCCGTCTGGGTATCATCACCTGGGAGTGGTGTGGCCCCAGCATGCTGGTAATAAATTTGCCTGCTTTTGCATTACTGACTCATTTCCTAGAGGTCTTTGTGGGTAGGATCTCGAGATCTTGAGTTTGGAGCTAACATGTAGACATTTGAGGATTTAGTAACAAGACTTACTTTGGTCAATATATTCCTCAAGAGAAGGTAAGATAGCCCACCACTCTCCCCTTCAATTATCCTTCAGGAAGAGTTTGCCTAATACAAAAGCCCTTTTGATAGGATCTTTCTGTTTCTCAATGACTTCAAACAGCAGTTAGTGATTGGCTTCAAACTAGATTTTGAATGCCCAGAAAGAAAACACTTAACTGACCCCCAAATTAAGGAGGTTAAATGGAGTTTGCTGCCCTTATAAACAAATTACCCTTGTCCTCCCCTTTCCTGCCCCTTAGTGCTTTTGCTGTTTTCAGGAGTCTCACTTAGGATTGTGGTGCTCCTGAGCACTGAGACTCCTAAACACTTAGCTCTGTATGGGATAGTGGGCAGGGCCTGGGCAGGACCTCCTGTTCTCCCAAATCTCACCACTGATCCACGAATGCCAAGTAAACGTGGAAAGGTGAATTCAGCTACACTATCTGTAGAAAGAGCGAAAGACTTGACTAGTTTGTTGTTTTTTTTTTTGTTTGTTTTTTTTTTTTTTATTTTGGGCCACACCCGGCAGTGCTCAGGGGTCACTTCTGGCTGTCTGCTCAGAAATAGCTCCTGGCAGGCACGGGGGACCATATGGGACACTGGGATTCAAACCAACCACCTTTGGTCTGGATTGACTGCTTGCAAGGCAAACACCACTGTGCTATCTCTCCAGGCCCTTGACTAGTTTTTTTACATGTGGGTTTTACATGTGAGTTGGATATGGATTTTCTTTTCTTTTTTTTTTTTTTACATTGCTTTTTCTCTTCTTTTTTTTTTTTTTGGATATGGATTTTCAAAGTAGCATGTTCAATTGCAGTCAATTGTCTGCTCCCCCCCCATTTAAAATCACTTCTGATTAGGGCTAATATGTTAGTATTATGATTAGGGCTTTGCCTTGCATGTTGCAGACCTCTGCATCCCACAGGGTCCCTTGAGCCTTCCAGGAGTAACCCCTAAGCCCCACCGGATGTGGCACCAAAACCAAAACAAACAACAAACAAACAAATAAACAACCCTCACAACCCACAAAAATATTTCTGATTAGTCATTATTTATCTCCTTTCTCCCACTCTTCCATTAGTTGTTGACCTTGCACTGAGCAGAATTGCTGGTGTGCCTGGCTATGGTGCTCCAACATGGGGGCAGATGCTTGAAGCTTTGGCCAACGCCATAGAGCTACCATGGATGGTGCTACTTGAGTACCCAGCTTGTGCCATGCATTTTGTGGTGGGCAATGGTATTCATGAGGCTCGAAACAGTGCTCACAGATGTGCTTGCCAAAGCGTGCCCTTTCTGACCTCAGTGCTTATCTTTTCAGTTGTTGAGACACACGGAGTCACAAAGTGTCACGCCCCTTTTTGTGGCACTTCTATACACTTGCCAGTCCGGAATGCTTGCAATGTAGGCATCTTCAATGGCTCCACTGCCAACCTTGAATCTTAGAACTGACTGGATGGAGCCCGGATGCTCCTGGTATGACTCTTTGCAGGGTTCCAAGCCCTTCTGGCCCTTGGGTGATTGTGACACTCCAGCTCAGATGCTGAAGGAGCCAATGGGGTTACACTTGGCAACGCTGGGGGAGGGGCTTGTGAATTCCAGATTGAATTGAGGCTTTTTGTATGCCAAGCATAGACCCTACCCAAGTTTTTTTTTTTTTTTTTTTTTTTTGGTTTTTTTGGGCCACACCCGGTGACGCTCAGGGGTTACTCCTGGCTATGCGCTCAGAAGTCGCTCCTGGCTTGGGGGACCATATGGGAAACCGGGGGATCGAACCGCGGTCCATCCAAGGCTAGTGCAGGCAAGGCAGGCACCTTACCTCTAGCGCCACCGCCCGGCCCCGACCCTACCCAAGTTGACTTCTCCCTGGCTTGTAGTTTTGGAAAGAGGACAGTGAACACTGCTTAAAGACTACTCATAGAGCAGTGCTCTGGGGTTTCTCCTGTCAGTGTTCAGGAGACCATGCCATGTCTTGGATTGACTTTCTTCCTCCTGAATGCCAAGGAGGCATGTGCTCCAACCCCTTGAACTATTTCCTGCTTGACACTAGAAGCTCATGACCGAACCTTCTTGATGCACATTCTCCAAGTCCCTGTGCTACGGTAGGGCATTTGCCGAGGATGGAGTGCCTGACCTGTGTCGTCTCTCTCCAGTCTTGCTTCTGTTCTTTGGGGCCATCTGTGGCAGTGTTTTGAGGCTACTCTCAGGGGTGCTTGGGGTGGCCACCCTGGTGGTGCTCTGGGACCATATCATGCCCTGGATGAAACTTTGGGTTCCTGCCTGCAAAGCATATATCCCAACTCTGGGCCCTGTCCATAAGATCTTTAGAAAACTGTGTGATGAGTGCAAAGCCAGATGAGTGTAGTAGTGGAATACCTGCCTTGAAAGTCGATGAGGACTAGCTCCTGAGGCTCTGTTGTTTGGGATCCCAAGTGCCGAAATTCAGAATAAGATCTTTATTTATTTATTTGGTTTTTGGGTCACACTCTGCAGCACTCAGGGACTACTCCTGGCTCTACACTCAGAAATCACTCTTGGCAGGCTCGGGGGACCATATGGGATGCCAGAATTCAAACCACCATCCTTCTGCATGCAAGGCAAATATCCTACCTTCTTGCTATCTCTCCAGCCCCATAAGATCTTTATTTTACCTAGTCCAATGTGTCTGAGCACTGGAACTAAAATAGAGAGAGGGAACATAGAGATAGCTTAGGAGGATGGATGCTGGCTTTATTGCAGGAGGCCTGGGTTTCATCCCTGGCCCTCACTACTTGGTTCTCTGAGCATTGCTGTGGCTGACCTCTGAGCACAGGGGCATTACTACATCCTGATATTACAGAGACAGGAATAGATCCTCACCACTACTGGATTTGGGCCTTTCAAACCAGCATGTTACCCCCCCCCCCCCATGAAAAGCAGAATCAAATGGGCAATTTGATGGTGAGCAATATACTCAAAATATAAAATAGCAGGAATGGTGCTCACACTAGGGGAGTGTGTGTGCTTGACTCAACCCTGGTCAGCCATCAAAGCAGCACTACTAGGTGTGGCTCAAGTGAGACTCAGTTCCACTCTGTTCCTTTTTGGTCACTTCTAATGATGCTCTGAGCAGTGCTCAGGACTTACTCCTGGCTTTACACTCAGGGATCACTCCTGGTGGGCTCAGAGGATCATATGGGGTGCCAGGGATCGGATCCGAGTCAGCCACATACAAGGCAAGCAACCCTCCCTTCCACTTCTCCTTCCTCCTCCTCCTCCTCCTTTCTTCTCCTTCTTTCTCTTTTTCCTCCTCTTCCTCCTCTTACTTCTCTTTCTCTCTTTTTCTTTCTTTCTTTCTTTCTTTCTTTCTTTCTTTCTTTCTTTCTTTCTTTTCTTTCTTCTTTCTTTCTTTCTTTCTTTCTCTTTCTTTCTTTTCTCTTTCTTTCTTTCTTTCTTCTTTCTTTCTTTCTTTTCTTTTCTTTCTTTTTTTTTTTTTTTTTTTTTTTTTTGGTTTTTGGGCCACACCCGGCGATGCTCAGGGGTTACTCCTGGCTGTCTGCTCAGAAATAGCTCCTGGCAGGCACGGGGGGGATCATATGAGACACCGGGATTTGAACCAACCACCTTTGGTCCTGGATCGGCTGCTTGCAAGGCAAACGCCGCTGTGCTATCTCTCCGGGCCCTCTTTTTTCTTTCTTTCTCTCTTCTTTCTTTCTCTCTTTCTTTCTTTCTCTCTCTTTCTTTCTTTTTTCTATCTTTCTCCTTCCTTCCTTCCTTCTTCCTCCCTTTCTTCCTTCTTTTTTTTTTTTTTTGTTGTTGTTGTTGTTTTTGGTGTTCAGGGGTTACTCCTGGCTGTATACAAGAATCACTCTAGGCAGGTTCAGGACCATATGGGATGCCAGGGATCAAAACCAGACTGGGCGATTGCTTTGCCTACCTGCTGTACTATTGCTCAGTCCCAACTTTTTTTCTTTCTTTGTTTTATTTTGTAGCTACAGTTGGCAGTGCTAGGGAGTGATTCCCAGTTTGTTGCTGAGAGTGAATAGGGATGAATGTGTCATTCTCAGCAGTGCTGAGGGGATCATGTAGTGCCAGAGATTGAATCCATGGGTCTCTCATGAAAGATCTTTGAGCTAGCTGCCCCCATCCCCAACCCTTTAGGTGCTTTTTTTTTTTCTTGGCCACACCCAGTGGTACTCAAAGCTCTTGGCTCTGTGCTCAGGGAGTGCTTCTGGCAAGCTTGGGGGACTATATTGGGTGCTGGTGATCAAATCCAGTTTGGCTATATGCAAGGCAAACACCCTACTCACTGTACTATCTCTAGGCTGTACTATTGCTCTGGCCTCTAAGAACTTCTTTCCTGTGAGTCTGATTCATATGTCAAATACAAGATACAGACATATTACTACTTCTTTGTCTGACCAAGTATCTAATTCAACCTTATACAGGAAATGCAAACAATTTCCAAAATGGAAATAACTTCCCTTCTAGGGAACATCTTAGGAAGATCTTGAAGCTTTCTTGTTCAAACACAAAGGAGTATTCTCTTTATTTATTTACTTACTTGTGCTTTTGGTTTTGTTCCCTTTTGTTATAATTTTATTTTGTCTTTTGAGCCACACCTGGTTGTGCTCACGGGTTGCTCCTGGCTCTGAGCCTAGGAATCAGTCCTGGAGAGATATGGAGTCCATATGAGATACTGAGGATCTAAGAAGGGTTGGCCACATACAAGGCAAGTGTCCTACATGCTGTATTACCATGTCAGCCCTACTTATTTATTTATTTATTTATTTATTTATTTATGTATTGTTGGGATTTTGGACCACCTCCTTATAGTGCTCAGGGATTACTTCTAACTTTGTGTCTAGGGATCACTCCTGGAGGTGCCATGTAAGGTGAAAAGAATTGAACCAGAGCTCACTGAAAATTGGTTTATGCCTTGCTCACTACACTCACTACAGACCCCAGGATTTCTCCCTTTAGAAGTTCAAAAGTGGAAGGAATTGGGTTTAGTTCCCTCATATGCTGACCTTGATGCTCATATTTGAGGATGAGAATGGTCTATTTGGAATATATGTCCAAGAAAATAGGGTAGGTCTGTAAGACAGGATTAAAAGAAAAAAATAAGGAAGGGGAAAGGAAGAGTGAAAATAAAGGTTGCAGGGAGGGGGAAGAAAGGAAGAGGAAGAAAAGGGAGAATGGAAGGAGGGAGGATGGAAGGGAGGGAGGAAAGAGAAAGAAAAAAGGAGAAAGGAAGGAGGAATGGATGAAGAAAGGAAACGAGGAAGGAAAGAAATGAAGTAAAGAGTGGGAGGGAAGTTGGGAAATAGGGAGTGAGAGGAGGGGAAGGGAGGAGAAAGGGAAGAAGAAAGGGAAAAAGGAAGGAAGGAGAGGAAGAAGGAAGACAGATGGAAGGACAGAGGGCTAGGGGAAGGAGAAAGGAAGGGAAGAGGAAGGAAGAAAAAGAGGGAGGAGGGGGAAGAAAGGGGGAGAGAGGAAAGAAAGAAGAAAGAAAGGGATAGATGAGGGATGAGGGAGGGAGGAAAGAGGGAATGGCTTCCTAGGAAGTAATTTTCTACACTGGGCAATTGAGACCCTAGGGTGAAGAACTCAGAGTAGAGTAGTGCTAAGCCTGGGTGGAGAAGGGGTATGTTCCTATCCTGATGCCCATTCCTCTAGGGCAGCTCTCTGGGGGGGGCATTAACTGCTTGGCACTTCTAGCTGGCACCCTGGAGGTCCCAAGTCTCCTGAGATCCCAAAGCAAGAAGAAGCAGAAAAAGGAGACTGGTGGGAAGGTGCCATTAGCCCGTGGGTAAGGAACTATAAAGGACAGTGTGCATCTGTGTGTATAGGAGGCTAAGGATAACACAGTCATCAAGGCAGGGAAGACATTTGGGTTTGGAAAGGCCATTATTCCCATACTTTCTAAATTTTGTTGTTAGTTAAACTGGGGGAATGAGAGACAATTGGGCACATCCAGGATACTCAAGGGGCTATTTCTGACTCATGCTCAGGTATCACTCCTGGCAGTACTTTGGAGACATTAGGTGATGCCAGGACTGAATTGCATCAGATACATGCAAGGCAAGCCCACTACCCTCTTTTCTTTCTCTCTTCAGCCCCTCAATTTCTTTTTCTATTAGCAATGAAGTGCATCCTTATTTGAAGTTGTAATGGCTCCATTCATTAGACCCAGGAATGCAAAGGGGGACTGCTGAGCTCCTGAGGACTAGGGTTCTTGGGAGAAATCCGTGTCCCCTGTTCTACAGGAGCGCATCCCAGAGCCGGGAAAATGCCACCATCCTGATAAAAGCGACACGATATTTTCAGATATTTTCAGAAACTTGGTCATGTGCTCAGGGATCTATCCCCTTCCTGAGGTACGCGGTTCTAGGGATGACATTTGGCACCTGAAACAGATCTCTGGAAACGCTTCACCCCCACCATCCCATCCCTCCATCCCATTTGGTGTTCTTTTTTTATTTTTGGTAATAGATTCATTTAGGACACAAATGACAAAAGTGGAGTATTAGGGGTGATTTAGAAGTCAGACAAGATCTAGGATCATATACCCCAGAAATCAAGTCTCTTTGCGAAGCCACAGAACACAAGAGTCTAAAGTTCTTTCTGGATGCTCCTAACAATTATAATTAATATTATTCCCCCCCCCAAAAAGCCGAGCTTTGTGGATGGATAGCTGGAGAAATGGGGTTTTGCTGGGGGTGGGGGAAAGCGTGGGAGGAGAGACTTCTCCTAAAGAGAGAATTCTGGAAGTCATCATAATTAAACAAAGAGAAGAACGTGCCAGGCAGGAGCCGGTGTGGGCTCTTTCCCTCCTTTGTGGCTCTGGAGCCTTCCAGAGTTGGAACTCGGGGGGAGATTCCGAAGCTCCCAGAGGGGACCGTGGCTGCTTGAGGGAAGCGGCCTGGGGGAAGGCAGGTGTCCCGCACCCCGCAGGTGAGAAGGCTGGTGCGGGGTGAGTCCGGTCCCCCAGGGCGGGATGACTCTGCGGGCACCAAGCGGAACGCAGCCGCCCGACGGGCGCACCTTAGTCCCTGAGCCCTCAATTTCCAGTGATCGCCATCTCGTCCCTCTTTCCGAGGAGCACCCCCTGCACCCCCAAAGCGCCCCGACTACAGCAGCGCATTCTTTTGGGGCCGGGAAAGCGCGCGCTCAGCCCCTTGGGCCGCCCAGAGCGCATGCTGAAATCCACCCAGAGCTGTTCTGGGTCTCGGAGGAGCTGGGGGAGATCATTCTCCTGACTCCCCTAGGGTTCGCGGAGACTTTAGGGTATGCTGGAACTCTAGGGGGAAGTTGGATCTAAAGTTTCCGAGAGCAGCGGGCACCGGGCTGGCAGGGCGCAGGGCGCGGTGCGGATAGGAGCGCACGGAGCACTAGCGTCTTTGTTCTGCTCCGGGGGCGAGACCTGACCGGGAGGGACCCCTGAGAGCGACATTCCGGACCCAGCGGGGGGCTAGCTCCAACCTCCGATCTCCGAGACCCCCCTTTACCCGTCCTAACCGTCGTCGGGACTCTGCCCCCCCCAAGTTCCTTAGCTTTAGTCCGCTCCATCTCTGCACCCCCTTTTCCATTACTCAAGTTCCCCAGTCCCGCCAGACCCCAAGAATGGGAGAAAAGCTTTACTTTTGGTCCTCCACTCCCCCACCCCAGGGAGGGCGGTTGTCTGCTCTGGAATGTTTTCTTTTTTGCCTTAAAAACGGATCCCCCATTTCTCTTCCAGTAACCCCACCTTTTGGCCTTCCTCCTTTTCAATTTTCATGCTATCTAGCAGGAAAATAAGTGTCGCTCTTAAAAGTCGCTCCCAAAGTCTATGATTGGGCCCTCATGTTGGGAAGAGAAAGTAGGAATGCGGTTTGGGGGTCTGGGTGTGAGGGGACACTCCACTTCTGAAAGTCGGGGAAAGACAGAGAAAGGAACCCTGGAGCAGGGACCCTACTCTTTCTTGCATGGGGAACCCAGGTCTGTTCCAGCCGACGGGGAGGTAAGAAGATGCTTTATTCCCTGGTCAGCTGTGCAGGGGCACTCAGGGATGGGCAAACTGCCCAGTAATTCCGAATCAGAGGGGGTTTTTTTTGGGGGGGGGCGAGGCCAAGGTCGTGAGGTGGCCCCTGACGCCTTGAGGAGCGCGGTTCTGGGGTGAGGGGCAACCTGGCTCTGCGCTGTGCAATGCAGTAGAAGTTTGGAGGCTGAAAGGTGGCATCTAAGTGCGAAGCTTGGAGGTGGCAATGGCTCTGAGGAGCCCCACCCGAGTTGCCAAGAGCTGGTGGCAACAGGTAGCCTAGAAAATGGGGGTGCGGCTGCACCCCAGCAGCCTTGGAGTCTTGCCTTGGAGTCCCCAAGGGCCTTGGTGTCCTGGTGTGGGGCTGGGCTGCGCCACCGGACTGGAGTTTCCCTATACTTTAGAGCCCCCCCTGGGAGTTCGTTGGTGGGTTGGGAACTTAGGGAAACGGGGTGACCTCGAGAGGGAGAGGCGGGGTGAAGAGCCAAAGGCGCGTACCCCACCATTGTTCCATGGGACCCATATTACCTCTCCACTTTTTTGTGTCTTTGGGGCACGAGGAAAAAACCCGACAGAAACTCGCTGTCAAAGTGGCAGTGCCCAGGGACGGCCGGAGAAGTGCGAACAAAGAGGTGCGTCTCCCAGAAACAAAGATTTGGGAGCTCCCCTGTTCCCCCACATCAGCTTGTGGGCGCTGGGGCTGGGGGCGCCCAAGGGTGGAGAGTGGGGCGCAGAGCAAGTGGGGTGTGCGGTCGGTGCGGGAAAGTTTGGAGCGCGCCAGAGATGGATGGGTGGGTGGGAGATGGGGGGGTCCGGGAAGGCGGGGAACACTCAGCAGCCCCTAGGTTCCCGGGCGGGAGATGCGGAGAGAAGGAGGGGCGCGGGGAGGAGAGGGGAGGGGAGGGGAGGGAGAGAGGAAGAAGGGGTGAGAGGGAGAAACCTGCCTCCTGCCGCCTCTTTGTCTGCTCCGCGACTTAGAACAAAAGGGGGAACTCGGATGAACTCTCTCCTCCCCGCTGCCCGGGACGCCAGGGGCATCATCTCCCCTCGCGCGCAACTTTTTGGGGGAGACTTTCCCCCCAGCTGTCAGGGTGCCCCCCGAAAGTGTCCGAGCGCCTCTGGACCAGGGAGAGGTGGCCTGAAAGTGCGCGCAAGTGGGGGAGAAGGTGAGTGGGGAATGTTGTCTTGTTTACCTCGCCTCCCCTCTGCGCACCCCGTTTTTCCCCGCCCTGGGGAGGCCTTAGGAGTCCCCGGAGAAGTTGGGGCTGGTGAGTAGCTGCACCTCTTTCCCCTGCACCCCTCCAGGGCTCTTTTGTTCTTCCGAGAAGTCTCTAAGATTGTTTTATTTCTTGCCTTTTTTTTTTCCTACCCAGAGCTTTTCTGTAGCGGAAGGGGTGGCGAGAAGGGAATATTTGGAGAGGGGGGGACTGGACCCCACTCTCTCTCTCCCAGTTGCGCATGGACTTGTTGAGGAGAGAAATGGAGAAGATGAGGCTCCTTTCCACCCCTGGAGCGACTTTGGTTCCAGATCTGGACGGGTTGGGGGTCTTTATCTTCCCCCACTCTTTTCAGAACTTAACCGCCTGCGAGCGAGCGAGCGAGCGAGCGAGCGGAGCGCAGAGCGCGTTGCGCAGATCCTGGATTCGCCTTGCCCAAAGCTGCAACAATAGAATGGGGAAGAGGTTTGGGTGGTCTGGGTTGGATTTGGTATTCATGGTCCCGGGGCTTCAGGTAGGAGTTTCCAGAGTTTTCTGGGGGAGCCTGAGGGAGGAAGAAAGGGAGGAAGCCACAGGTTCTTGCGGGGCAGATGCTAGAAGGGATGGAGGGATGGGGCCTGGACCGCTGCATTGAACCGGCCATCCACTCTGCCCTACTCAGTTCCGCAGTCCACCCCCGAGTTGCCTGGGTGCTCCCCATCCATCCCCGTGGGTGCCTCCCCAATGATTAGCCCCCTTCCACCCACCCTCAACCTTCCCCGCCCAGGGTGTTGGCTTCGAAGGGGGAACCAGAGCCCTAGAAGCTCTGCAGACCCTCCCCTCCGCCCCCCTGCCTTTTGTGTTTTAACCTTTTGTTTCTCTCAGCCACGCCCGCCCCAAAGAGGGATGGCGGTGGGTGCCTTTGTAGGGGGATCAGAGCGCAGCCCCCCGGGATGGTGAATGGCTAAAGGGAGGATTTCCCTCCCCAACTTTGTTTCCTAAGTGGCTTCTTGGAGGGGGGGGGTTGCTTTCTATCAGAAGTGAAGACTTCTCAACTAGTAAACCTCTTTTCTCTTTTCATGCTCTTTTTCCATGCTGCCACCCCGCCTAGAGTTGTTTTTATGGGGCCCGACATCCCAATAGCCGAAAGACGTTTAGGGACCCAAGTTTGGGTACACGTAGTTGAGAGGGTGCCTTGGAATATTTGGAAGGTGTGGGGCAGACCTTTGGAATTCGGCAGTGCCCGCGGAGGAGGCCTTTATCTTCTGGTATGCTGCATGGGACCCGTCCAAATACCAAGGTAATTTGTCACCAGCTCCACTTTCCTTTAGAGTCCCCACCCTCGGGACCTGGAGGCTGGAGGCGCACACCGGGGATGCATTTCACCTGCCTCTTCCCTCTGACCAGATCAACGGTACAGGCTGTTCACCTTCCCGCAGGACAGGACGCCTCTTTCCAAACTTCTGACCAAGTCATGCGTCAGGCTAAACTTCTTGAAGTTGCGACTTTTTGGAGACCTCTATATCCAGGGCAGCTCACCCATCAGGATTGGAATTTCCAGAGCCCAGGCTGAGGTTGGTCAATGTTGGGTTTGCTGGGAGCCTGCAGAACACCTGGGCAGCTCACCTGAGTCCATTTAAATTATGTTGGTGGCCTTGATCTATCTCCAAGTCATCAGGGAGGAGCCATAGCACCTCTTGGTATGGGTTTTTTTTCTGGAATACCTCTTACTGGATCTCTTCTATTCCTATTGGATCTTCTATTCTTACTGGATCTGTTATTCTTACTGGATCTTATCAACGATATCAGTTTGGAACTACCAATGCAAGAGCCCACTGTGCCCGGGTGAAAAGTTTTTATACTTCATTTGGAGTTACAGTGTAATTTAAACGTTGGGAATTTCCATACCCTTTTTCCTATGTGGATTACTACAACTTCATCCTTGGGACTTTTCCACCTAAAAACAAGGTAAGTTTTCTTTTAAACGTGTCTTTATTATCTTGGAGTTGAAGCTTATGCCAGTAAACAATTGTTGACTTACGTCGAGCGGTCGCATGCTCAGTGGCTGATAAATTTGAATTTTCTAGTTTGGATTGATTTCTTTTTTAAAGTGCGTGTGTATGGCAAGGAGATTCTTTTCATTTTTGGCTGATGATTTGGGGACTTGGGATGACAATGTATTAGTTTTTTACAATGTTTTCTTCAATGTTGGCTTGAACTGTGAATGTGAATTTTCATCTCAGAAGTTTCCTAACAGTGATAAATCTGATAGTTAAATGTCCGAAAGCAGTTACGATTGCTTTTTGCGCATTTCAGTAAAGTTTTCTATCTGAGCAGAACTTGTGTGGTTTTTGTGTTATGATTATCATAGACTTTAAAGGCGGGATGTGAGATCAAACGAAGGTCCTCATTGTACCTAAATTGTGAAGTGTGTGCTACCATGAGCTACATACATTCCTGGCCTCTTTTAACTTTATTTATTTGGTTTTTGGACCACACCCTGTGGTACTCAGGGCTTCCTTTTGGTTTTGCCCTTAGAGATCACTCCTGGTAGTACTTGCTGAGCCATATGAGGTGCCAGGCATTGAACCTGTGTCTTCTGTGTGTGCCAGACAAGTGCCCTACTTGCTGGTACTGTCTCTCCCCCCCCTTTTTTAACTCTTGATACTTTATTTTGGTAAGACAGAATCCAAAGGTGACCATAAATAAAGATATTTCAAATGCTTTGGAGTTCATATAATAAGCACAATAACTTCTATCAGAAAGTAAATTTTGGCTATGTCATTTTAAGCTAATGCAAATTTAATCTATCATATACATCAAGGCTTTATAGTGGTGGCTAGCAATTTCATTTCCTGGGGATGAACCACATGTTTTGCACATGAGAAGCCTGAGTTCAACTCTTGGCATCACCTGGATTCAAGCAGAGCAACGGAACACTGTCCGGTGCAGCCCCCAGACAAGACCAAAATGGAAGGAAAAAAAAAAAAGCAAAAGAATCATATTTCTTTTAGGACTTACAGTTTATTTTCCCTCTTTTCTAGAAGAAAAGTGCCTAAAAGTCCACATAAATCCTGTTGGTAATAGATTAAGTAGTTTTTTGGTAAATTATTTACTTTTCCTGTGTTAGCCAAGGAAAGTGAGCATTCTCTTTGTCTGAGATATATAAATATATGTCATTGAAAAATCGATAAGTTTCAGAAGATAAATATAACTTTGAACATATGTAAGACATTGGATCTGATACTTGGAATGCTTCAAGTTCAAGGTTGCTTTAAAGCCTATGGATGGAGAATGTCATGGATAGGTTGTGATGATGAGAAATGTTAGTTGGGGTCTGGACAAAGAAATCAGTTGGGATTTATAGTGAAAAAATATTAGGATTTGTTTTTTCCTACTTGTACAAACTTGAGACACACTATTTAACTTTTCTGGACTCCCGTTTATTGTCTGTAAAATGAAGCTGAACTGAAAAAAACTTTGGTCTGCGGTTTGCGGAGGCCACTCCTGGTGGTGCTCAGGGAATCACATTTGGTGTCGGGATCAACCCCTCTCTCCTGCATGCAGAGCACATCTTATACCCTATTGTGATAACTCTCAGACATCCCCCCAAGTAGGGTAGTGATCCATTGTTACTGGGGCTCATGTTTAGATCTAGTAGTATTCAGGAAATTGAATTGCTGGGGATCAAACGGGGAAACCCCTTTATATAATCTATAGAGCTCTCTCCTCAGAATCTTAAAATCTTACAACTTTTAAGGTTTTAGTTTGGGGATTCTATAGTTTGGTGATTGCTCCTATCATTAAGGTGCAGGGTCTTTTGTGAAGTTTATTTTTTGTTGTTGAGCGGAGGATGTATATAAATACCTCCGTGTGTACTGATCACTATTCTTGGGTATGCGTGCTTAGGAAAAATGAATTGAGGAAAAAAATATGATTTAAGTTTACTGTAGGCTTTATCATGAAGTCCTGTGTAGAAATGCCAGATTTTCTCATATGCTTACGACAAGAGTTAATTGGCTGGGATATATTTTTGTTGTTTGTTTTATTGGTGGGGACACACCCAGTGGTGCTCATGGTTTACTCCTGGTCTTTGCTGGAGGATCACTCTAGGCAGTGTTCAGGGGACCTTATGTGGTGCCAGCTTCCACTCCCCAGAGTTGGCCACATGCAAGAGAAGTTGCTTACACTTTGTTCTATTAACCTGGCCCCAGTGGCCGAAGTGGTCTTTGTGGTCTTTGGAGATTAGAAAATAAAGTCTTATTTCTCAATAATGTCTTTTAGGGGGGCACTCCCGGTGGTGTGGTGGTGCTCAAGGATTACTCTTGGCTCTGGGTTCAGGAATCGTGTTTGGCATGTATGGGAGACCACATGGGATACTGGGGATTGGTCCTGGGTTGGCCATTGGCTTGGCCAATTGCAAGGCAAACACCCCACCTGTTGTGCTATATCCCTCAGATCATCCACAACAAATGTCTTAAAGTACAAATGTCTGAAGTGCTCACACTTGAATTTGATCTCGTGACCATTTGTGTTGGTCTCAGAGCTTTAGAAGACGTTGGAAGTAAACTGTCATGAGATGCCATGCATCCCTTCATAGGCAAAAAACTCACCAACATACCTGCTCAGGCTCTTTGATTTCCTTGCATCTCAGCTTCCTCTTTTGTATGTGGTGATCAACAATGCTTATTTCCCAGGGAGGTATGACTTATATTTCTAAAAATGCAGGTATGGCATGAAAACTTAGCAGAGCACTGTTTCCACAAACCTATAATAAAAGATACTATTCTTAGCTTCCCCCAAAGAATTAGTCCCGTTTGCATACTTCCAGCTTTCTTTCTTGACCTGTTAGCTAAAAACATTCATTGTGCTACTCAAACAGCATATTTAAACAGAAGTTTTCACATATTTAAATATGCTACTTTCCCAGAACTGTATTCTATCCAATTTATTCAGTTAAGTAATGTACTCCCAAAATACCGATTTAGTCTTACTGATGAAGACTATGGCTTTATTTTGGCATAGGTTGCTTTTCTGTTTCCTTCCTGATGCTTTGTCAGTGGGAATAAAGGCAATTTTCTGAAATTGGTGGACTCAAATTCTTCAGTTTCATTGCTTTTAATGATAGATAGATTTAGAATTTAAAAGTTTTGCCTGCTCTATATTTTGCTAAAACATGAAGTGTTGGTTCGGTGGTTTTTTGATAAGTAACTCAAGAACTATAGCACATTTTTATTAATTTTTACTAATACTAATTTTTAGAGAATGGTTTTTAAGTAAAACAAAAACTGACAATATAAATGATATTTAGAAGAATGAATTTTTATTGTGAATAAGGTTTAAGGTTCTGGATTTTTATTTTCTAGATAGGTAATTTAGCAAGATACACTTTCTTTTTTGATCATTTGGTGTTAGTCTTTTCATTATACTTAGGAAGATGGGACAGTTATATATTGCTTCTTCTCATTTGTATATTTGTTTAGTGGTTTTGGACCACACCCAGTAGTGCTCAGGGCTTACTCCTGGCTCTGATCATGAATCTCTCCTGATTGGCTTGAGGGGCCATATCAGGTGCTGGGAATCAAACTCAAGTAAGCTATGTGCAAGGCAAATGCCCTGTCCTTTGTACTATTGCTCTGTCTGGCATCTTCTGTAAATGAAAAGTAGACAGTTGCCTAGAAATTATAGTGCTAATTAGGAAAAGAAGGAATTGCTTAATATTAAAGTTAAAATGTTCTTAGAGCCAAGCTGTATTCAAAACTGTAGATATTTATTAATCACTGATGCATATCATTAGTAAAGCAAACGACAATGGTATCTGTAACAATAGTGTATAAGATGTATATTTCTTTAAATCCTGTTATATGTTTGTTGTTTCTTAAAATTATAACTGCGGGCCCGGAGAGATAGCACAGCGGTGTTTGCCTTGCAAGCAGCCAATCCAGGACCAAAGGTGGTTGGTTCAAATCCCAGTGTCCCATATGGTCCCCCGTGCCTGCCAGGAGCTATTTCTGAGCAGAGAGCCAGGAGTAACCCCTGAACACTGCTGGGTGTGACCCAAAAACCAAAAAAAAATTATAACTGCATACTTAGTGTAGTATCAATCATTGTTATCTCTTTTGTTTGTTTGATTTTGGGCTATACCCGGTGATGCTCAGAGGTTACTCCTGGCTATGCGTCTGGCTATTACTCCTGGCTTGGGGGACCATATGGAATGCTGTGGGATCGAACTACAGTTTGTCCTAGGCTAGTACTGGCTAGGCAGACACCTTACCCCGTGCACCACCGCTCAGGCCCCCATTGTTATCTTTAGTTGAAAAAATTTTTAAATATGGAACAGTTCATGAATTTGCATGTCATCCTTGTGCAGGGGCCATGCTAATCTTATCTGTATCATTCCAATTTTAGCATATGTGCTGCCAAAGCGAGCATGATTTTTTGTAGTTTTTAAGAAATGTTACTTGTCTTGGTTTAACTTGAATAATTGAAGCCAGAGTGATCTATCAGGGTCCACTTGATAACTCACATAGGAAGAAAAATCTATTTCACTATCTTCTAAAAAATGAATACAAACATCGGAAGCATTTTCTTTTCTTTTTTTTTTTTTTTGGTATTTGGGCCACAGGGGTTACTCCTGGCTATGTGCTCAGAAGTTGCTCCTGGCTTCTTGGGGGACCATATGGGGTGCCAGGGGATCGAACCGCGGTCCGTCCTAGGCTAGCGCAGGCAAGGCAGGCACCTTACCTCCAGCGCCACCGCCCGGCCCCCGCATTTTCTAAGTAGACATATTTAACTTTAAATTTTAAAACCTTGCAGATAGTTACTGGGGCATTTTATTATATTTTTGAGATCTTTTCTTTGCTATGAGGTTTCTCTTTGTTTTTTTCTTTCTTGCAATTCCCAAATTTATTTGAAATTATTTTTCTGGCCTTCAGATTTGCCATTCTTAGTTTTATAGAAGCCAGTCCATGCTAAGAACTTTGGTTATTACGACTCTTCCCATTGCTGAAGATGCAGAAATTCAGAAGCATATGTAATCATGACTTTATGAAGCCCAGATTGTTCAGGACACACACACACACACACAACACACACACACACAGAAAGAAAGAGAGAGAGAGAGAGAGAGAGAGAGAGAGAGAGAGAGAGAGAGAGAGAGAGTACAGGAGTAAAGGCATTTGCTTTACATGTAGTGGATCCCAGTGTGACCTCGGGTCCTACACCAGAAGTGACTGACCTTTGAGCACAGAGCTAGGAGTATTCAGCACTTCTGGATGTAACCCAATTTCGCCCTGTCCCCCAAGAAAAGAACCCAAGCCTACATTGTCCAGCCCTTCTTTCCTCATTCACCCTTTCAGGGACGATTTTCTTAGTATCTTCTATGGTTATAAGTCCATGAAGGTGCAGAAATGAATGAAATAATTGTTTCTGCATCCTTGGGGCTTTAATTAGCCTTAGCAACATGTAGGATCACAAAAAGGTAAAAGGTAGGCACTACCCTTGAGAAGAAGCATCTAGAAAAAAAAAAGGAGGAGTGGTGGGAGCCGGAGGGGCTACTGTATTTAACAGGTCTGTCTGGGCGGACTCATAGAGTAGGGCAGGAATGAGCAATGGTTGGAAAGAAGGGACAGTGAGGTGTGGTACAATAGTGCCTGGAAGAGTCTTGGCACAGAGGATTGACTAGTGCCTGGTCTATTGAGAGACGGCCAGGACAGCAGAGTTACTGAAGTGGAGTGAGCCATGGAGGTTGTGATAGGTCACAAAATCAGAGCAAGTAGGACCCCGGTAAGCAGGTCACGTAGATTTTTAAGAGCCAATCCTGTCTGTGGACGTGGGATTTTACTCTAAAGGGGTTACTACTAGAGGCTCTCCTGCATGACAGAACTAACCCTGGTCCCAGGATGACTGATAGGTGGATTGGTCTCTTACCCCAAGGTGGACAAAAGCAGAACTAAGAAACCATTTAGAAAGTTGTCTCAGGTATCTTGGTGAGAGGCAATGGGTGAGGAGAAGAGAAATGTGGAAGGACAGAAGAGTTAGATTCTGTGTCTTGTTTGGTTGTTCAGATCGGGCAATTCTTACGCCAACTGGAGAGGGAATATGAGAGAGGGGTCAAATCTAATTCTGAGTTGTATTTTGGAGGTTTGAGTACTATTCAGGCGACACCAGCAGCACTCTGGGCTTTCTTTTGGCTCCATGCTCAGCTGTGACCTCTCACTGTGCTGGGGATTTGAATCAAGACTGTGGCTATCACAGCCATATGCAAGCCAGGTACCTTCTGCCCTTACTATCTCTCCAGATCCTGATTCTGGGTAACAGAACACCTGAATAGACTTAATGCCCATGAATGGAGAAAAGATGTGCTTTTGGTTTGTGGTTGCTGGGAGTCCAAGTTTATATGTATTAGCATCTCAGCCAACCAGGTTTGTGGGAAATAAGTTAGTGACACATGGGGCCAGGGAGGTAGCTTTAAGGGCTGGGCATGCTTTGCTTGTAGGAGCCTTGGGTTTAGTTTTTGATATCTCATAGTCCCCTGAGCATGACATGAGCACTATTAGTTACTAAGCAAAAACAAATAAAAATTAATGACATAAATTGGGCCCGGAGAGATAGCACAGCAGTGTTTGCCTTGCAAGAGGCCAATCCAGGACCTAAGGTGGTTGGTTCAAATCCCGGTGTCCCATATGGTCCCCTGTGCCTGCCAGGAGCCATTTCTGAGCAGACAGCCAGGAGTAACCCCTGAGCACCGCCGGGTGTGGCCCAAAAACAAACAAACAAAAAAATTAATGACATAAATAGGTGAGTTGGAAAAACTTAGTTTATTTTTTTTCTCCAGCCCACTGAGCTATCTTTCTAGCCCTTGATGGTATTTAAAGCCAACACACTCAATGAGGTCACATGGGGATAAGAAAGAAAAGAGGTGCTGGCCCTTAAATATTGGGGTGTGCCAGATTTAGAAGTGGGTAAGATAAGAATAATGAGAAATGTCCCCAGATGGAGGGAAGGTGGCATTGAGCTCTGGCAGAAGGAGAGGAGGAAAGATCTTTGGATTTAGACCCTTGAGGGGTACACCTGATTTCATGGGTGGTCTTGGCTAGAGCAGTTTTAGTAACCAGTAAGCAATTATGTCTTTTTCTCATTGGCTTGAGCCATTGCCCACCTGGAAAAGATCTTTATCTGTTGGAACTCAAAGTTGGCACCACTTTATAATTGATCAAATGCTTTCCCACATTATCTTAACGAAGTCTCCTAGCAGCCTGAGAGATGGTGTGATCATATCTATGTTTACGCTACAGAAGTCCAAGAGATGCAAGACAAGTGATTTGTCCAGTTGCCCAGATGTAAAGGTAGAGCTGTCTTTTCACTTTCTGCTCTTGGCTGTTGGTGGAAATAAGAAAAACACATCCCTAGATTGTGTGAAAGAGGCGAGAATAGCTCTCTGTACAAAATAGAGTGAAAATTGGGAGGGATTTAATACTTCCTGAGTCAGAATAGACTCTTGAGTGCATAGATCCGAAGAAGCAGAACCTGGTGAACCACAAAGGGAGGAAAAAGAATCTAACTTAAGAAATTTGATGTGCAAATTCATGGTGAGACCAAACCTGGCATGAGCAGAGGAGTGCATTGTAGATGCTGAAGCCTTTGGACTTCTGCTCAACAGGCAGTGAGTAGAGAGGAGATAAGCTTGGATTGAATGTGAAACTTAGTAATACCTGAATATACGACCATCAACAAAAAAGCATCTTCTTTCTTTCTTTCTTTCTTTCTTTCTTTCTTTCTTTCTTTCTTTCTTTCTTTCTTTCTTTCTTTCTTTCTTTCTTTTCTTTCTTTCTTTCTTTCTTTCTTTCTTTCTTTCTTTCTTTCTGTCTTTCATTCTTTCTGTCCTTCCTTCCTTCATTTCTTTCTTTCTTCCCTTTTTACTTCCTTTCTTTTCTTTCTTTCTTTCCTTCTTTCTTTCTTTCTTTCTTTCTTTCTTTCTTTCTTTCTTTCTTTCTTTCTTTCTTTCTTTCTTTCTTTCTTTCTTTCTTCTTCTTCCTTCCTTCTTCTTCCTTCCTTCCTTCCTTCCTTCCTTCCTTCCTTCCTTCCTTCCTTCCTTCCTCCTCCCTCCCTTCCCTCCCTCCCTCCCTCCCCTCCCTCCCTCCCTCCCTCCCTCCCTCCCTCCCTCCCCTCCCTCCTTCCTTCCTTCCTTCCTTCCTTCCTCCCTCCCTCCCTCCCTCCCTCCCTCCCTCCCTTCCTTCCGTCACACCCAGCGTTGCTCAGGGGTTACTCCTGGCTGTCTGCTCAGAAATAGCTCCTGGCAGGCACGGGGGACCATATGGGACACCGGGATTCGAACCAACCACCTTTAGTCCTGGATCGGCTGCTTGCAAGGCAAACACCGCTCTCTCCGAGCCCAAAAGCTATCTCTTAGCTTGTGTTGCTCTAACCAAATAGTAGAGACAGAGGAAGGTAAAGGAAAAGCAGTGAATTTCTCACTCCCATGCTAGAGCTTGGCAGTCCAAGACCAAGACATTGAGTCTGGTGAACTCTTGATGGGTGCAGGATAATCTGCTAACTGTGCCCTTACATGGGAAGAGGGTAGGGAACCTCTAGGATGTCTTTTGGATGTCAGCCACTAGCCTCAGCCATGAGGATATCACCCCTACCACTGGATTACTTCCCATAATATTGGGGCATTTTTCATAACTATTGAGCAGTTTTCATAGACTCATGTATTTCAACATATGAACGAAGAGCAGACATCCTATAGCATGTGTGTTTCCAAAATGAAATATAGAGGTGAATCATGGAGTAGATTTGGAGCCTCTTTCTCATTTATGTGTTGATCAGGATACTTTAGGCTTCAAGGACAAAAACTATGCAAGCTCAGGAAGATAGCTTAGTGCCCTGAAGCAGGGGTGTGTTTGCATATGACCCCAAGTTCAGTCCCAAGCTATGTGCCATCAATTGTGGCCTTGCTCACCCCCAGCACTACTAGGAAGTCCCCAGAACACCAACTCCCCCCAAAAAGTAGTCCAAAGAAGATCTAAGAGGAAGGGTTTGAGTTGTTCTTTTTTTCTTTTTTTTTTTTATTATAAGTATAAGAATTTCAATGTCGCACCAATTCAGTTGTCTTCTGTTTCCGTTCCTCTAGATTTCTCCTTCTGATCCTTAGACTGTGGTTCAGCTCCGAGTCTCTAGGATTCTGCATCAGGAAGGGTTGCATCCTTAAAACCCATTTCTAAGTTTAGATTTAGAGTTCACCCATCATTGATTGGTAAGGGGAGCAATATAAATACACAGAGTTGTTCAGCACTATTGTTTGTTTTTAAATCGAGCTCTACAGAGTATCCAGCTATATAATCAATTACTGTTCTCCCCTCACCCCCATTTTAGAGTCTTAGCCTAATGGCCCCTCTTTTTTTGGGGGGGGGGAAATAGCTGAATTATATGACTTTTCCTCTGGACTCTTTCCTTTATCATCACGTCTTTTAGGTTTCACCCAGGCTATAGTATGTATCGATAGTTTCTGCTTTTCATTGCTGCATAGAGATCTGTTGTATGGAATCCCTGTATGGGATAGACAGCATTTAATTTTCCATTCACTGGACAATGGGCATGTAGCTTGTTGCCATGTAGATGTCATTGCACCAATTTCTACTTTTTAAGAACACACCTGTTTGTCTAAAGTGGTGAAACTATTCTGTGTCTGTGAACCTTCCTCTGCAGTGGATGAGTGATCTGATATTTTCTTGTTTGTTTGTTTTTTCCATTTTTTTATGATGGTATTTTGGTGCTCAGAGGCTACACCTGGGTCTTATTTCACTCCTGGAATAATCAGGAGACCAGAGACAGTGTCAGGGATCAGACCCAGGTCAACTGCTTGTAAGACAAACTTAGTCCTTGTACTATATCTCTGGCCCATGGTCCAATATTTCTATGTTGTCACCTTTTAAATTACTTTAGGTGAGTATAGCTTTTAAAAAAGAGTTTAAGATTTCCTAATGTCATGACATAAATCCTGGACCAAGTCTTGCCAAGGAGAATATGATTACTTTTATTTTGGCCTATTTTTGTTTTGTTTTGTTTTGTTTTGGGGTCATACCTGGTGGTGCTCAGGTTTTACTCCTGGCTCTGCATTCTGGGATTGATCCTGGTTGTGCACTGGGGACCATATGGGATACAGGGCATTGAATCCCCAAGTTGGCAGCTTGCAAAGCCAGATTCCTATCTGCTGTATGATCTATCTCTCTGGCTGAGAGGTTCCTCTGAGGATGCAACAGATACCCCGATCTGGCAGGAGACCTCCAGTATGGGTGCAGTTTCAGAACAAAATGCAGAGGCTTGTTCCAGGGTGCATGACCTTCTTCTTAACTCGTGTGACCCGTGGGCAGGTGAAGGGTGTCTTATTGATCTAATTGCACCACGTAACACCAAGTCTGGTATTATTACAACAATTATGTTTTTAAAAGGTAGCTGCCAACTTGAACAGACTAATGCATTGTATTGGAATGTGGCTGATGAAGGTATTCTCAGCTTATCTCAAGAAGAATTTCCGAAAGGTAACCTGTCCAAACTTATGTCAAAACAAGCACAGCTCCTCAGGAGAGGGCCTTTGTGGGCAGTTGCTAAGACTCAGCATTCCTTTCTTATGAAGCAACTTGCAACTTTTTTGGCTTCGAAGTAACGTTTCTCTTTTTCTTTTTTTTTGTAATCTTGGTTAAGTGTACGTTAACAGCCACCAAATCCTTGGCTTAAGATATAGAAAGTTATTTAGACTATGTTAAGGGTTGGACAATGTGCCAGCAACTTAAAAAAGATTATTTGAGCATGGAAACAGGAAAGCAGGCCTGGATGAGAGAGTTTATAGGGCTGGTGTTAGTTCTTTGCATGCAAGAGACCTAACATGGATCCCTGAGACCTTCAACTCCCTTAGCCTGCTTTGCTGGGTGTGGCCCAAAGGCCAAAAGAAAAGACACCTTGTTATTCATGCATGCATTCATTTTTTATTTTATCATATTCATGCATTTATTGTGTCATTTTTTATTTTGGGGTTCATACCTATAACTGGAAATGCCCAGGGCTTATTCCTGGCTCTTTGCTGAGGGATCATTTCTGGTGGTACTCCAGAAACTCTCTGTGGTGTTAGGGAAATATATCAGGGTTGGTTGCATACAAGACAAGTGCCTGGGCCCGGAGAGATAGCACAGCGGTGTTTGCCTTGCAAGCAGCCGATCCAGGACCAAAGGTGGTTGGTTTGAATCCCGGTGTTCCATATGGTCCCCCTGCCTGCCAGGAGCTATTTCTGAGCAGACAGCCAGGAGTAACCCCTGAGCAATGTCGGGTGTGACCCAAAAACCAAAAAAAAAAAAAAAAAAAAAAGACAAGTGCCTAGGGATCCGGAGCCATAGCACAGCGGTAAGGTGTTTGCCTTGCATGTGGTCAATACAGGACGAACCTTGGTTCGAATTCCAGCATCCCATATGGTCTCCTGAGCCTGGCAGGAGCAATTTCTGAGCACATAGCCAGGAGTAACCCGAGTGTCGCCAGGTGTGACCCCCCCCCCAAAAAAAAAGAAGGAAGGAAAGAAAAAAAAAAGACAAGTACTTTAGTACTTTAATCCCCTGTACTGTCTTTCATCTTGGCACTAACAATTTTTTTTTAATTAAAAAGGCTTGGGGGACCATATGGGATGCCTGAGTTTGAACCTGGGTTGGCTGAGTGCAAGGCAAATGCCCTTCCAACTGTGCTATTGCTCTGGCCCCTAAAATTATTTTTGATCAACCCCACTTTTAAAATTGTGAGGTAAAAGCATATAAAAGGGGGGCTGGTGAGGTGGCGCTAGAGGTAAGGTGTCTGCCTTGCAAGTGCTAGCCAAGGATAGATCGTGACCGCGGTTCCATCCCCCCTGCTTCCCATATGGTCCCCCTAAGCCAGGGGCAATTTCTGAGCGCTTAGTCAGAAGTAACCCCTGAGCATCACACGGGTGTGGCCCGAAAAACCAAAAAAAAAGCATATAAAAGGGGTGTTGGGATATGTTACAAAATATAAACATTAGTATATTTTTTTTTCCTATGGAAGGATAAATATTTTGATGATCTGTGCTTGAAAGTCCCTAAACATCAGAAGCAAAAGAGTTTGCAATTAAAACCCATCAATTCTGAAATTAGCCATCCCTCTAGGAAACTATGAGGAAATTATAATTGAGATTGATTTCTGTAACATATTCCTATTCTTAAAGCTAAAGCTATGGGGCCCGGAGAGATAGCACAGCGGCGTTTGCCTTGCAAGCAGCCGATCCAGGACCAAAGGTGGTTGGTTCGAATCCCGGTGTCCCATATGGTCCCCCGTGCCTACCAGGAGCTATTTCTGAGCAGACAGCCAGGACTAACCCCTGAGCACCGTCAGGTGTGGCCCAAAAACAAAAAACAAAAAACAAAAAACAAAAAAAAAGCTAAAGCTATGGAATTATTATTTTTTTTAAATTGAGATTTCTTTGTTTTGGGTAGTCTACATCCACTGGTGTTCAGCCTTTACTCATGGCTCTGTGCTAAGTGATCCTTTATGGTGGAGCTCACGAGACCATGTGGGGGGCTGGGGATAGAACTCTGGCTGTATGTCGTACCTGCTATACTAACTATCTGATTTATATATTTTTAATTTTTGGTCCACACCCAGTGGCACTCAGTGCTCTGCACTTAGGGATCATTGCTGATGGGCTTGGAGTGCAGTATGGAGTGCCAGGCATCAGACCTTCATGCAAGGCAAACACCCTCCCTGCTGTAGTATCTTTCTGGCCCTCTGATCTTTTATTGAGATCTTAGACTTGGTAATAATAATAATTATATGGTCATGTGCTTTCTTTTATTCTTTTAATATATTGGCATATTTTGAGACCCACTTTTTATTAGATTTACCAAGAGGACGGCTTTGCTAATACTTTTATATTCCTGAGAGATTGGCTTTTAAGCAGCTCTTGACAGTGTGATGGGGAAAACTAGCCAATGTTAAAAGTTTCCTCTGACAGGTTTCAATAGGATTGTGTCATTATTTGTCAGGAGCTCCTCAAAGATGACACTGAACAATACTCATAGAATTCTTCTTCTAAAGCATAAGAAAACATGATTTTTTTTTGCATCATTGTTTCATTGCTTATTTTCTCCTGATCAGACTTCCAAAAGAAAAGCTTTGGGGGTGATAGCTTTGGGGGAGCAGCTGCTCTGAATACTGAGCTTCCAGACCTTCTTTCAGCAGGGTGTAAAACAGAGGTTCATGTCCTCCCTCCCTCCCTCCCCCCTCCCTCCCTCCCTCCCCCCTCCCTCCCTCCCTCCCTCCCCCTCCCTCCCTCCCCCCTCCCTCCCTCCCTCCTCCCCCCTCCCTCCCTCCTTCTCTCCCTCCCTCCTTCCTTCCTTCTTTCCTTCCTTCCTTCCTTCCTTCCTTCCTTCCTTCCTTCCTTCCTTCCTTCCTTCCTTCCTTCCTTCCTTCCTTCCTTCCTTCCTTCCTTCCTTCCTTCCTTCCTTCCTTCTGTCCCTTCTTTTATTCTTCCTTTTTTCCTCCTTCCTTCCCTCATTCCTTCCTCTCCTCCTTCTTTACCTTTCCCTCCTATCATCTCCTTTTCACATACAAGTGCAGTATTAGATGTAGGCGATTGTGTATAAACTGTTCTGAAACTGGTTGAAGCCATGAGTGGTCCCTAATGGTTTCCCATAATCCTTAGTGGTGTTAACTTTCTCTGGTGGACACACATGTGTGCACATGCTTCAGGTTGCAGTGAGAGATGAACAACAACTATCACCATGAGCGGGAAGCCCAGGCTCTTGGCAGTGGACCCCAGCTCTGGCATCAACTATCTGCCTCCCTATGCCTATGTGTTTTCACCAAGTTGGGGAGGGCTGCAGATCCCAGACAATGACAGGTCATGGAGATCCAGAGACCAGGTGGTTAGGCCTGGAATTTTCTCTGCACAAGGTTCTCAGGGAAGCTAAGTTCTGGATGCACCTCATGTGGCCATCTTGAATGGTTCATAGGTTGGGATACAAGGGTGGGACATCTGTGAACAAGGGCTGGCATGGGAGGACTGTAATAAACCCAACCAACACTGGCTTGGCAGAGAGAAAGAGAAGAGCATGGCTTTCCCAGTGTTCTATACCTGACACTCCATTGTTGACTCATTAGTGGGGCCCAGTTTGGATCCCTAAAACTCCTTCTGGCTGAGGTTGTCATATATATATGATTTGTTTTCTTTAATTAAGGGAGTTGGGCTACACCTGGTGGCACTTACAGGTTACTCCTGGCTCTGTGCTTAGAAATCTCTCCTGGAAGGCTCAAAGGACTATATGGGATCCCGGGGATCAAACCCAGGTCTGTCCTGGGTTGGCTGCATGCAAAGCAAACACCCTACTGCTGTGCTAAAGCTCTGGCCTCTGTTTTCTTTAATTTTTGAACACCTAATGATGCTCAGGGGTTTCTTCTGGCTCTGTACTCTGGGATCGCTTCTGGTGGGGCACAGGAGCTCATCTGTTGTCCTGGGGACTGAACTGGGGTCAGCCTTATGCCAGGCAAGTGCCTTATGCTCTTTACTATCTCTCCAGCCTCGAACTCCAAACCTTATTCAAGAAAACCTGTTTGGAGCCCTCAGAGGGGAAAAATTATGTGGTAACTGGTTACCTCCAAAGAAACTGTTACTGTAATATTGGCAAATGAATCACAAGAGACAGGCAGTATGGGAGGCACTTACAAGACTACGCTGAGCCTGGAGGGAGGGCGTGTTGGTTAGATGCTCAGGTCATCTCTGTGACTGGAAAAGCCCTTGTAGTCTGATGAGTGATGGTTTGAGCATCTCTTATCTCTAGCTGCTTGCCAGGAAGCACACACATGACAGACTGGGCTTGTAGCTAATCTCTATGGACAACAGTGGACTCAGAAGCACCACGTGGAAGCTGGAGGTGCTGGTTGGTGGCATTTCAGTGCCTCTGTCCTATGTGACCTCAGTGTCAGAACCCAAGTGTCAGAAGAAATCACCAACACAGGTTTTCAGATACATTTTTTGTTTTAGCAGATAAGTGGTGTTTGAAGACTAAAGTTGCTTTCCTTGATTTAGAATAACAGAAATTCAGGGACCAGAGCGATAGATAGTTCAGTAGATAGAGAGGAGCTTGCCACACATGCTGCTGACCTGGGTTTAATCCCTGACTCCTCATATAGTCCCCCAATTCCTACCTGAAGTGATTCCTGGGCACAGAGCAAGGAGTGTGCCCTGAATACAGCCAGGTAGTGGTTTAAAAACCAAAAAGAAAACTGAAAAAAAAATTAGAAATTTAGTTCTTTCTACTCATGCTTGGGGACAGAGTCACTTTGGCTTTATGGTGAGAGATTTATTTCCAGTCTGTGTCTCACTGTGCCCAAACTTCAGGGAATGTATTTGTTTTCAGAAATGTTGGTTCAGTTCTGTTGGATACCTTCATGTTGATACATTTAAGTTGAATCTTTACATTTGCCTGTTATGATTATTTGTTATGATTACACTGTTATACCCAAATTTACTGAACAGGTTTCTGGTACAGAGGTTTGTGGAAATAAATCTTGGGATGCAAGCAGATCTAACTGGAAGTATCTTGCTGTTAATATCCAAATGCCATGCCCTACTCCTGGGTGATGGTTTCCTGAGTTTCTAGGATCTGTGCACGAAGCTTCCAAAGTTAAGTATATACATTTGCTTAGCTCTGGTGTGCTGGTCAGGTCAGCTTTGACCAGCTCCAAACAGACTCTAGATTGTTTTGACTAGGCTCCTAAAAGGCTTCCAGAAAAAAGACTCATATGTCAGAGTATTTTTTGGCACCTTCATTTTTTTTTGTTTAGTTTTAGGGCCACACGTGGTAGGGTTACCTGGTGGTGTTGAGGGACTAACCCCATCTGGTTGTTAGATGATGGTGAGTGGGAGTTGCTACTGGTGGTGCTCAGGGGATGATCATAGGTGCCTGGATTGAATCCTGGACTCCTGTATGCAAAGCAAATCTTTTAGCCCTTTGAGTCCTCTGTTCTGCTCCTTCATCTTATTTTCTGACTCCTGGTTGCCAGCATAAATCTTATTATTATATGCTTACTAAGTTGACTATGCAGAATATCTCCTGGTCTTTGCAATAAATAGTCATATGAGCGGTCAACTCTGTGAATCCTATTCTGGGATGCTTTTGTTGTTGTTCCTCGGTTTTCACCTATTTTTAGCTCTCAGTCTTCAGAGTTGGCCAATGTCAGTGGGTCCTTTCCAATAGGTTTTAAGGTTTACATTCTGCTCTTCATGAAATCATCTTGGGTTCAAACATGTGATTGAAAAAAAAGAAAAAAGTTTCCCAACATTCTCCTCAAATCACAGCTCTCCCCCTGCTGCCCTTTTTCCCTTCTCAATGGGTACTACATTGAATTGCATTTTGCCAGAGACGACATTGAGGTTCGGTGAAGCCCAGTACCTCTTAGTCATCTTAGAAGAGGGAGCTGTGCCGAGAACCCTTTTTAAAGTCCGGTGTTGCAGATAGTGCCCTGTTTCCTCGAAAACTGCTTGTGGATGAATAATGCATGGGCTGGTTTTTATCAAGCAGACTATTTTATGAGTCCACATAAAGACCCACAGCAGACTTACTGGCTCAGGTTGGCCTTGCTGGGAGACCTTCTGGAAAGGCCAGTCATAGGAGTGCGTTTGGGGTTGAGTTGCTTCAATTTGGAATCAGCATCATTTCATTTCGAGTCTAATTTGAAATCAGCTATTGATGGAAATTGTTGCTAATAAAATTGACTGCTCGGAGGGAACTGGATGCCATGGAAAATTTTCATAGTATAGTCTGTGGTCTTGTTGTTGTTTCTTTGTTTGTTTTTGGTTTTTGGGTCACACCCGGCAGCGCTCAGGGGTTACTCCTGGTTCAACACTCAGAAATCGCTCCTGGCAGGCTTTTGGGGGACCATATGAGATGCTGGGATTCGAACCACTGTCCGTCTGCATGCAAGGCAAACGCCCAACCTCTATGCTAACTCTTCAGTCCCTGTTGTTGCTGTTTTTAATAGAGGCTGCAGCCAGAGGTGTTAAGAGTGCTGGAGAGATACACCAGGGCACCAAGAGCAGCTAGGGATAGAACTCAAGGTCTTGCGGAAGCTAGGAAAGTGTTACTAGCCAGGTTACATCCCAGGTCCCTATTGCATATTCTCTGAACTTATTATTTGGGGGGGGGGGGTGTTGGGCCACACACCCGGTAGCTCTCAGGGGATACTCCTGGCTCTGCACTCAGAAATCGCCCCTGGCAGGCTCGGGGGACCATATGGGATGTCAGGAATCGAACTGGGGTCTGTTCGGGGTTGGCTGCATGCAAGGCAAACGCCCTACTGCTTTGCTCTCGCTCCGGCCCATCCTCTAAACTTTGAATTGTGTTATATATATATATATATATATATATATATATATATTTTTTTTTTTTTTTTTTTTTTTTTTTTTTTTTGGTTTTTGGGTCACACCCGGCATTGCTCAGGGGTTACTCCTGGCTGTCTGCTCAGAAATAGCTCCTGGCAGGCACGGGGGACCATATGGGACACCGGGATTCGAACCAACCACCTTAGGTCCTGGATCGGCCATTTGCAAGGCAAACGCCGCTGTGCTATCTCTCCGGGCCCGAATTGTGTTATATTTTTATCCATACAATATAGGAAGATAAAAGGAGAGAATGAAGACAGGGCATGAACTTCATTATGAGAAACAATACGCTTATTAAAAAATACTTCCAAGTTGTGTGGTTCTTGGCAGCACTAGCCAAGTTGTTGGGAGATAAACTTACACAGCAAAAGAGCCCTTCAGAGATTTTTATATGCTTGTCTTCAGGGAAATGAGTTTCTTTGCCTGTATCAACTTCATTAGTGGGCTTTGTGGTTTACGTTTTGCAAATGGACCCCAATGGTGAGGCTGATTTCCAGACACAGTGCTATGCTGCCTGTCTCAGCTAAGACTCAGTGAGGTAAATATTGGCTTATTGGTGCTCTGAAGAGTATGAAATCTGATTTGGAGGTTCTGCCAGGTCTAATGTCTGCTGAGGACTCTCTTCCTGGTTTTCATGTTGGCACTTTCTTGCTCTGTCCTCTGATAAAAGAGAGGACCTTGGTCTTTTGATTCCCTCATCAGGGCACCAACCTCATCATCCTCATTCATAGATACCTCTCCAAATCCTCCTATGTTCACCTTAGCCAGTAGAGTTTCAACATGTGAGTGTGAAGGAAGACTTAAGCATTCTGGCCACAGCACTATTTCTCTAACAGAGTTGAAGCCAAAGGAATCTACCAATATTCTCTAGTACCAACTTACTGATCAGAACTGGCTGCAGCCAAAATTGCCCTACAAAGAAAATGTGACTGCTACTTTTGCCATGCTCATTCTCTCTCAGTCCTCTTTTTGCTCTTTCCATGATCTCTGCTTCCATTATCCTTCTTTCTTAATCACTTAATCACTTAATGTAGTAAAATCACTTAATGTAGTAGAATGTGAAAATTTCCTTCATTCCACTCATTTATCCACCCGTTGACCTCCCTACACAAACTTGTGTATCTGTCCATTCATCCATCTCATCCATCCATCCATCCATCCATCCATCCATCCATCCATCCATCCATCCCTCCATCCATATATCCATCCATCTATCCTATTGACACAATGACCTATTGAAATATCATTATGTGTCACCTGTTAGTATCAGGATATCGGGGAATGAAAGGTTTATTGAGATAAAACATGATTCTTCCCCTCATGTAGTATAAAGAAAAATTAGCATCTATGAATAGATACATTTGGGAAATTCTAGATACATCAGATGTGGCTTTTGTTGTTGCTGTTGGGGAGGTTCACCTTGACCTCTAAATATTCTGAAGTGATTGATTGGTTAGAATATTTTTTTTAGCATCTTGAATGTGCAGTTAGTTCCTCCTTAGGTTTTTTTTCTTTCTTTTTTTTTTTTTTTTGGTTAGCTAATCATAGAATTAAGCTTCTGATGAACACACTTCACATATAATCATTCTGAAGATTTCCCTGATGTAGATTCAGCCTCTTCACCATTTAATGTGATATTCCTTAGAAGTATATCTTAGTTTTGGGGAAATTCTTGGAGGGGGAAACCTGGTGGTGCTCAGAGGATCATATATTGGTGCTGTGGGCTGACTCAGTGGTCGGCCATATTACAAGACAAGTGCTTTTCCTCCTCTACAATCTGGCCCAATATTAGAACTTAAATGGGAAATGGAGTAAAAGCAGTGGTGGCATGGATTGGAGGGATGTGACCACTTTCCGAGGAATGCTAGCAGCCTGGATAATCTGGAAGCAGTAGGAACCAGTCCTCTCCCAGAGCCTCCCAAGAGCGCATAGCTTCACCCTTACCTTGATTGTGGACATCTGGTTTCCTGAATGAGGGGAGACTTCTGCTATTGTAAATGCAATGCAAACTCCCCCGGGTGCTTGGTTTCTATTACTTGTGTAGCGATCTGCCTGTAATAGCCACTCCAGCCCTGACTTTGAACTGTGTTTGAACTGACTTCTCTGGTTCAGCCATTCAGAGCCAGAAGAGTTGTCTTTAAAAAATTTATTGGAAGAGAAGTGAGACCAGCAAGATCTGGGTATTCATTTGCACAAGAAGAAATGAATGCCCCCGGGGCTTCGTTCTTCTAAGTTTATTGCCTCTCGAAGCTTGGATTTCTATCGCCTTTTAATGTAGCAATTTCTTTGCCATGCTGGGATATTAATAATACCACCAAGAAGACTTCATTTTGCAGAACAAGAAAAGCCAGTCAGTCCAGGCAGTGGCTTGATGTCTTAATTAGATATGAACTTGGTGCTAGCTCTTTCTTTCCCTACACTGATGGGATCTCCATGGCAGTGTTGTGGGATTTCTGGATCAAACACAAAATGTCTTCTGCTCAAATCTTCCATGAAATGTCATTTTGAAGGCGCGAGCTTGGTTCTTACTCAAGCAAAACCCTTCTTGTGTCTACCGGGACTGTAGCTGAATGGGAACTGTGGAATTAGGTTCTTTGGAAAATAGAAACAGTTTGTTTTAGAGGAAAGCTGCAGAAAAAGAAATCCAGACCTGTAACTCAGAAAAGAACTCTGGTGGTGAACATTATTCTTTCTGATCCTGTGGTACTTCTTATAGGCATTTTGTTTCTCTCCTGTGAGCAGACGATTTCTCCTCCAGGCTGCTGCTTTAGCTTCTTAGTTCCATTCTACACCTAAGATGTGGCTAAAGGCCATGATAGAAGATTTTTACATCTTTTTAACAATTAATCATAAGAGGCAAATTGTACACCATATGACACAGTGGTTAATGTGCTGATTGTGTTGACTTTGCTTGTGTTGTTTGCTAGAGCACCAGGAGAGGTTTCTTTGCAGCTACCCTCTGAGAATTATTTTTAAAGCATTTATATCATTGCCTAATGCAGTGTGGAAACAGAGAAGGCCTGGAGCTATAGGACAGGATTGGAGAAGGCACTTGCCTTGCATCCTGCTGACCTTGGTTCAATCCCCAGCACCACATTTCATCAGGGGTTGTTCCTGAGCACAGAACCAGGAATAGCCCCTGAGCACCAATAAATATGGCCAGACCCCTTCTCCAATAAAAATAGTTAAAGACAACTAGATTTGGCAAGAGTTAGCTACTTCCATTGTCCTTAGTAAGAGAAATTTAATGGCTATGTGCTTAGTAAGAAAAACTAATAGCTTAATAGCTTAGCGTGACTTAAGAGGAAATCTTGGTTCATCTCCATCTAGGTTAGACAGGTGAGTTGGGGAAGATTCGAGTTCAAAGAGACCATATGCCCCACTGAAATATACTGGTGTTTAAATAATTGATTCCCTCATCTTTTTTTTTTTTTTTTGGTTTTGTTTTTTTCGGGCCACACCCGTTAGATGCTCAGGGGTTACTCCTGGCTACGCGCTCAGAAATTGCCCTGGCTTGGGGGGACCATATGGGACGCCGGGGGATCGAACCGTGGTCCTTTCCTTGGCTAGCGCTTGCAAGGCAGACACCTTACCTCTAGCGCCACCTCGCCGGCCCCTCCCTCATCTTTTGATTACAGTTGGAATTAAAATCGGACAGTTTTGGGGCCGGAGAGATAGCATGGAGGTAAGGAGTTTGCCTTGCATGCAGAAGGACGGCAGTTCGAATCCCGGCATTCCATATGGTCCCCCGAGCCTACCAGGAGCGATTTCTGAATGTAGAGCCAGGAGTAACCCCTGATCGCTGCCGGGTGTGACCCAAAAACCAAGAAAAAAATTGGACAGTTTAATTTTTCAATCTCTTACTGTGTGTTCGGTTAATGGATTCACTGGATTGTTGATTGCCATCCCCTTCTCTCAGCCATCTTTTAAATTTGCTCCAAATTTGCCATTTATTTTCCACTATTCATACCTATAGACTTAAACCAAAAGCATTAAGTGTGTGACTGAGACATTGCCTAAGAGGTTTCTTATGAAATTTCCCGGTGACAGGCTCATACCTGTCTAATATACCAGGCATTATATTATTCTGCCTGAGGTATCACAGTTGCTCAAGAAATAATTATTTGACTGACTTAACTGATGGTTAAAATCAACAAATTTTGCTGTCATTCAACCCATAATTAGCAACTTCAGCATCCTGTGCTCACCTATCAACCTTGTTAAAGATCTAGTGGGGCAAAGTATGTTCTTAAGACTGACTCCATGGCTGTCAAAGGGAATTACAGTACGCACCACACAGGTGAGCCAAGTATATCACTCAAATATTTCTACTAGCCACATTAATGAAAATGACACAAAACTGGGGCCAGAGTGATAGCACAGTGGTAGGGCATTTGCCTTGCACATGGCTGACCTTGGACGGACCCAGGTTCAATCCCTGACATCCCATATGGTCCCACGAGCCTGCCAGGAGTAATTCCTGAATGCAGAGCCAGGAGTAACACCTTAGCACCACCGGGTGTGGCCCAACCCTCCTTCCCAAAGACAAAAAAACTATCTTTAGTCACAAACTTAACTGGGAATATTGAAAACAGCATTTTAGTGTGTAATAAAATTAAAAAAATGATTGGGTATGTGCATTTTTTAGCCTATTTTAATCTCTATGTATATTTTGTACTTAGAGTACATCTGAATTTGATGTGGTGTTCGGAAGCCACATATGGTTAGTGGCTACTATATTGGACAGTGCCTCTGATACCATCTGGCGTCTCCTATTTTAAGTCGTTTTTCTCGCTAACTAGATACAAAAATTGAATTTTATAAACTGTTGAGTGAGATGCACATATAAGGCCTGTGAGTGACTGATACAAAAATTATGTCAGCTCTGCCAGGGAAATACAATTATCCAACTAAAACAGATCTTAGAGAATTCATCATTTAGAAGTTCTATAAGGGGCCAGGGAGATAGCTCAAAGTGCTGGAAACATACTTTGCATGTTAGAACTTCTGGTTCAGATCTCTGCATTGCTTGTTCCTTTTTGCTAGCCCTGAACCAGGACTAGCTCTAAGCACCACTAGGTGTTTTTGAAAGCAAAAACGAATAGAATGGTGTCAGATCTGTAATCACCTTCCAATGTTAGGACACACAGTTAAGCTTCCATTGCTCTGAGATTCATAGTATTATCTATCTGTGTGTGTTTGTGGTACCAGGGATTGAACCTATAGATGCAAGGCCAGGGCTCAATCTCTGAGGTACATCTTCAGTCCAATTTCCTTTATTGTTGTGGTAGCAAGTTATCTTCTTTCAAACCTCAGCTTCCTGTTCTGCAAAATGGGGATAATATTTGTTTCTGCGTTGCTGATAACATTAGCAAAGAGTTTGCTATTGATCGGTTGCACAGTATTAGTAATTAAAGTATGTGGCTTGTAGAATATATAGTACCAAATGGGCTCAATCTATCTGTCTTATTGCTTACTTTTTTCTTTTGCACACAAGAATCTAGGGGGCAAAACCATGAGAGATTTTGCCTCTATATATTGCTAGTCTTATATATATATTTTTTTTAAAATTCCAAAATCAGCCTCTCAATGATGTGATTATTTGAAGAGATAATTGCTATTTTGTTTGAAAGGGTCCAATTTGCATTGCCCCCGGTAGCTTCTGTCGTGGAGTTATAGTGGATGCCAAGAAATCACTGTACTGGCACTTAAAGGAGAACATTTGGGCAATCCTTACTTAATACATTTGAGCTTTTTGAACTGAATTTAGAGACTTCATGAACTCATTTCCATTAAACATTCCATGTAAGTGGAAATCTATTATCTGGTTGGGAAAAGTGACAATATTCAAAAAATGATTATAGGGGCTAGAGCGATAGCACAGTGGGGAGGACATTTACCTTGCACATGGCTGACTTGGGTTCAGTCTCTGGCAGCCTGAGCCTACAAGGAGTATTTTCTGAACACAGAGCCAGAGGTAACCCCTGAGCATCATGAGTGTGGCCCCCAAATCATATATACACACAAGAATAATTATAGGTATATCTAGAAAGTCAATCTATATGAAATCTATCCAGCCTCTATTTTTGATAATTAAAAAAACTTTTTAATTTTGCCATACCAGGAGCATTCAGCATTTACTCTTTTCTTTGTGTTAGAGATAACTCTGCTTGTGCTCAGAGGACCATATCTGGGGGTCAGAGATTAAATCCAGTCATCTGGGTTTCCAGACAAGCAGCTTACCTGCTTGTACTATCTCTCAAGCCTCCTGCTTTGGTAATATTTTTTTTTATAAATTGGGGGAATATAAAATTTATGCTAGAAAAATATGGTTAGCCATTGTGTAACTTGCTTTGGGTAAAGAGAAAAAAATAATATATCACAGAAGATAATTAAGTTAACATTCTTTTTCTAGTATCCTGCCAAAAAGCTTCTCTTTGCTTGGCCAAATCCTTGTTTTCTTGTTTTTAAGCACTATGGAAATTTGGAGTAAAGGGTTTCTTTTGGCTCTTTTGGGAAAACTTTTACAGAATGTTTGTATTTCTAATTAAGCAAAGTCTTTGATTCTAATTGACCATTTCATAATGTAGGATGGGTGACCAGAAGTCTGGTTTTGCTTTTGCTATTAACCAAACAGTGTTCCCATCTGCCTTTTCTTTGCTTATAGAATTAAGGGAAGAATATGTGACATTAACAAAATGTAGCAAATTTCTACCAGAGAGATGGAAAATATTTTGATTATTGAGGCCACACTAGAGAAGGGTCTTCTATTTATTTAATTTATTTATTTTGTTTTTTTTTATTATTACACTCGGTGACGCTCAAGGATTACTCCTCGCTATGGGCTCAGAAATCGCTCCTGGCTTGGGGAACCATATGGGATGCTGGGGGGATCAAACAGATCTATTCTATGCCAGAGTGCACAAAGCAGACACCTTACCGCTTGCGCCACTGCTTCGGCTCCAAAGCTCTTCTCTATTATTATTATTATTATTATTATTATTAGTAGTAGTAGTAGTAGTAGTAGTAGTAGTAGGGCCACACCCATTTGACGCTCAGGGGTTACTCCTGGCAATGTGCTCAGAAATCGCCCCTGGCTTGGGGGGACCATATGGGACGCCAGGGGATCGAACCATGGTTGCAATCTTTCCTTGGCTAACACTTGCAAGGCAGACACCTTACCTCTAGCGCCACTTTCCCAGCCCCAAAGTTCTTCTATTTTAAATAAAAATTATAAACCAAATCTTGAGTCAGTATCAAACTTTGACCCACACATACATGGACTTTGGGAAAGAGTTTGTTTGTGTTTGAAAACAGCTCTAAAATTTCTTAGTAAAGGGCCCGGAGAGATAGCACAGCAGCGTTTGCCTTGCAAGCAGCTGATCCAGGACCAAAGGTGGTTGGTTTGAATCCCGGTGTCCCATATGGTTCCCCATGCCTGCCAGGAGCTATTTCTGAGCAGACAGCCAGGAGTAACCCCTGAGCACCACCGGGTGTGGCCCAAAAACCAAAAAAAAAAAAAAAATTCTTAGTAAAGCTAAAATGACTTTGATAGTATAGAGGGGATGTTTTTACCTTCCACACTGACCTAACTTCAACCCTGGCACCACATTATATGATCCCCCTGAATGAGAGGAGTGCTCCTTGAGCAGTAAGCCAAGAATATGCCATGAGCACAGATGGGGATGGCCCAAAATTGAGAAGGGTGAAGGGCAGGAGAGCCTTTGATAATTCTTACATATTCTGATCAGTCAACATAATGTTTGCTTTGATTTTAATGAGTATGCAAATTAAAAATTCATAGATCATACAAAACTGACTCTAGTGGTTTATTTTGAAATATTATACAACGTGGATGACTTTTTACTTTAGGACAGTTATTAAGGTGGAGAAAATGTCACAGCTTCTTGCTTTTTCATTGTTTTTGTTTTTGGTTGACTCTTTTGATGGTGCTCAGGACTTCTTCCTGGATCTGGCTCTGCGATCCCTCCTGGCAATGTAGGGGCTTGAACTTCAGATCAGGTGTGCAAGACCAGGCACCTTGCCCTCTGCATTCTCCTTTGGCCATTCTTTCTTTTCAGATGTTACGAATACAATACCTGGGGACCACTGATGGAAAGTCCAGTGGGAATGCAATGACTCCCTTTTCTCTGAATTTTCGGCAGTAATATATCTGGCTTATTTCTTTTTTACCTTCGTTTTCCAAGTTTTAGATTTTTTTTGTTTGTTTGGTTTTGGGTCACACCGAGCAGCACACAGGGGTTCCTCTTGACTCTGCGCTCAGAAATCGCTCCTGACAGGCATGGGGGATCATATGGGATGCTGGATTTCGAACCACTGTCAGTCCTGGATCGGGCGCTTGCAAGGCAAACGCTCTACCGATGTGCTATTTCTCCAGCCCTCCAAGTTTTAAATTTATTTGCTTTTTTTATGATGTAAGAAATCAAATCCAGGGCCTTTCACATGCAAGGCAAATGCAGTTTTGTTGAGCGATACCTCTGTTCTCCTCTAGCTTATTTTTAAATAGGTGAAACTGGGTGAGCCTGATTCTTTTGCACTGATAGAAATCACTCTGAGGGTCTCTGTCTCTGTAAATTATTTACATTTATTCTGATTTTTATATTTATAATAAACATATTCATTATTTATTCATAATCCAACCCAATATTTAATTATAAGGTAACATCGAATTAACACAATATAATATTTAATTATAATGAAATTATTTAACTAATAATTAATGATATTTTTAAAATTATAATATATTATAATATTTCAGAATATCCTGAATTTTTAGGAAACCCCACATAATTTTTCAGAGCTCCTGTCAGGGATTTCTTCTGGTGGTGCCCAGAGGAGCATACGCAGTGCTGTGGGACTGAATGGGGATTGACTGCATGTAATGCAAGAGCCTTACCCTCTACATTAGTTCCAGTATGTGGGTCCCTTTTGTTATGAGATCAAGAGCATTTATTTGCCTTCTTTGCTGTTTGTTTTGTTTTGTTTTGATTTTTTGGGCTATACCCGTTTGATGCTCAGGGGTTACTCCTGGCTAAGCGCTCAGAAATCGCCCCTGGCTTGGAGGGACCATATGGGATGCCAGGGGATCGAACTGCGGCCCTTCCTTGGCTAGTGCTTGCCCTTAGACACCTTACCTCTAATGTCACCTCGCCGGCCCCGCTAATCTTATTTTTTTTTTTTAACTAAGTCCACTTTACTAGATGTGCTTGGAAGAGAAAACATTTTCATTGTATGTCTGAATTTGGAAACTTGAATCATCCTTTATGGAGTGGTCTTGGGTAGGGAGCCAAGTCTTAAGAACTTCTAGAACTAGCCATAGTGCTGAAAAGTTGGATGGCATGGGCGTGTTTTTTTTCCAAGGAAACACAATCTTTATTTGACAGTGTTCCTTTGAATCAGGAAGGAGATGACAAAGCCCTGAGTATCAGCTTATTCTGAGAAAACAGAGGTAGTTGATATGAGGGTAGGGGAGTGAAGCAAAGAGCTGATAGGATTATTTTTTTTCTATATCTATATGAAATTCGGTGTTTTTTTTTTTCTTCCTGTGGGTAGGTGAATCATTCTGTGATTCTTCTTCATTCTGTGATTGTGGTTTTCAACATTTGTGGAGGTATTTTTTGAACACACCAAAAGATGCTCAGGGATTGTTCCTAGTTCTACACTCAAGAATCATTCCTGCCAGGGACTGGTGGGGGGGACCATATGGGATACGGGGGTTTGAACCTGAGTTGGTCTTGTGCAAGGCAAGTGCTTTAGTGGCTGTAGAGTATCTCTGTTCCTGCCCCCCCCCCCCTTTTGTGTGTGTATTTTTGAGTCATACATGGCAGTGCTCAGGAGTTACTTCTGACTCTTAACTCAGAAATCACTCTTGGCCTCTTGGCAGGCTTGGGAGACCATCTGGGAAGTTGGGGATCAAACCAGGTTGATCTGCATGCAAGGCAAATGCCCTAGTGCTGAGCTATTGCTCTAGCCCTCACCCCCATTTTCAACTTGCATTTCTGCTTTGATTTGACATGGGAATTGAGTTCTGTTCATTGTTTGGCAAGAAATCCCTCATTGTCAAAGGAGCCAAGAGATAGTGTAGATAATGTTTTAGAGCTCAGGAAATATATATTATATGAAATATATTGTTCATCTGATGGGTTAGCCAGAATTCCTGGACGGAGAAAAACCTCCATTTCCTTCATGATGATGACAAATTGCACCCCAGTTACTTTTCTAGAAAAATTTGGATTCTTGAGAATTCACTTTATTTTAGACTAAATGATGGCAAAGATTGAGTACCAACATAACTGCCCAATTTTAGTATATTTGCTTTGTGGCTGAAGTGAGAGTATGAGAGTAAGGCTCTTGCCTTGTATATGACTGATCCCAGTTCCATCCTTATTTTTGCATGTTCCCCCAAGCACCTCCAGGAATAAATCCTGAGGACAGCTGGCCACCCCCAAAACACTCTCCTCCCAAAAAGGAGAATACTTGTTTTATTTAATAAGTTAACAGAGTTCTGTTGTCAGCAGTAACTACAAGTGCAGAATGCCAGTCATTAGTCTTTAAGCCAATGAAGTATTATTTCCTCGCTCTTAATAGCTTGGTTTGCAAACGCTAACAGTAGAGTGGGTAAAAATATTTTGCTTAGATTTTAACTATCTATCTTTGAAATGAGGCAAGGGTCCACTTACTCACTGGCTAGGAGCTGTGAAAGCACTTTAGGGGCTGTTATTAGCATTGTTTGACACTCTTGGCACCATGGTTCAGCTTGGAATAGACTCCTAGATTGTGAAAGAGAAGGGAGAGCAGTTCTTTCCATCAAAGCTAAGTGATGCTCCAGGGAATGAGTTTGAGGCTGGAGACAAAGCCTGGCTGCAGTCTACAGACATTGCCTTAAACCTGCCTTTATAATTTGGGTGTTTAACCAAAGGAAAATTGCATAAATTTTGAAGATGCGGGCCCGGGGAGATAGCACAGCGGTGTTTGCCTTGCAAGCAGCCGATCCAGGACATAAGGTGGTTGGTTCAAATCCCGGTGTCCCATATGGTCCCCTGTACCTGCCAGGAGCTATTTCTGAGCAGACAGCCAGGAGTAACCCCTCAGCACCGCCGGGTGTGGCCCAAAAACAAAAAAAAAATTTTTTTTTTTGAAGATGCTTTTTTTTTTTTGTTTTTTTTGGGTCACACCTGGCAGAAGTTACTCCTGGCTCTACGCTCAGAAATCGCTCCTGGCTCAGGGGACCATACTGAATGCAAGGATTCAAACCATCGTCCTTCTGCTTGCAAGGCAAATGCTCTACCTCCATGCTATCTCTCTGGACCCCAGTAAAGATTTTTTTTTCTAATGGAAATGTCTCTGAAAGCCTCGCTACTTCTCCATCCTACAGTGAAGAATTGATCAGGTGCCTCCACTTTTTGAGCACTTGGAAGATTCTTAAATGTGTCGATTGACTTCAGAAGTATGACTTTTATTGCACTGTGTGGGAGGTTTGCAAATGCATCCCATAAAAGCAATTAAAGTAAAAGTAAAAGTAAAACCAATGCTGTGATTAGGGCATGGGGAAAATTATCTGTATCTATCTGTTTGTTTGTTTGTTTGTTTTGGGAGGGGGAGGCTAGAAAAGTACTCACACAAGTTTAAGACAGATTAATGACCAAAAATAAAAATAAGATGTTTATTAGTGACCTTCGTCTGTTCCATATTCATGGGGGGACAGAAGGGAGAGAGAGACAGAAGTCTCTTGAGTTTTAAGGCAAGTTTCCATGTAAATGTCTGTCATGTAAATTTCTACCAACATTTATTTTTCCCATTCTGTAGAGTTTCTCCCATGAAATTAAGCTTTTGCTAAAGATATATTTTAGGGCAACATATTTTTGCTCTTCTATGCTTTCACACTCCTTTTATTATTTGGATTTCTTATGGGTATAGATGGTCATCAAGAGGCATGGTATCATCACCTCCAGGGACACCCTAGTTTCTGAAAGACAACACTCAGTTTATAATACTGATTTAGTCTGAATTAATCTGTGTTCTTTTTTTTTTTGGTTTTTGGGCCACACCCGGCGGTGCTCAGGGGTTACTCCTGGCTGTCTGCTCAGAAATAGCTCCTTGCAGGCACGGGGGACCATATGGAACACCGTGATTCGAACCAACCACCTTTGATCCTGGATCGGCTGCTTGCAAGGCAAATGCCGCTGTGCTATCTCTCCGGGCCCTAATCTGTGTTCTTAAAACAGAAATGATGTTCCAGAAATCCTGGATTAATTAGGTTAAATTAGGGTACATGCAGATAGAAATCTACTGGACCATACCTGATTCAATGATGCCTTCAATTCCAAAGAACCTACACAAGTAGAGTTAAATCTAATGCCAATATTTTGAATTTTGGTGGAATTTTGCTCCCAACCCATCCGTTTCATCCATAAGGGCAACATAGCTATTGCTGGAAAGTAGAATATACATTATATTCAATGCTGGAAGCTTTTATTTCTCTAAACAATTTGGAGTCTTCTTTTTTCTCTTGGACAGCTTTGGAGAATGTATGATCAGCTCCAATGCTGCAGAGGGTGACTCTTGAATATTACAAACACGTATGCAAAGGTTTTAAAAATGGTGTGATGTTACGTGCAGAGAAAGGAACTCTTATCCACTGCTGGTGGGAATGCCGTCTAGTTCAACCTTTATGGAAAGCGATATGGAGATTCCTCCAAAAACTGGAAATCGAGCTCCCATACGATCCAGCTATACCACTCCTAGGAATATACCCTAGGAACACAAAAATACAATACAAAAACCCCTTCCTTACACCTATATTCATTGCAGCACTATTTACCATAGCAAGACTCTGGAAAGAACCAAGATGCCCTTCAACAGACGAATGGCTAAAGAAACTGTGGTACATATACACAATGGAATATTATGCAGCTGTCAGGAGAGATGAAGTCATGAAATTTTCCTATACATGGATGTACACGGAATCTATTATGCTGAGTGAAATAAGTCAGAGAGAGAGAGAAAAACGCAGAATGGTCTCACTCATCTATGGGTTTTAAGAAAAATGAAAGACACCCTTGTGGGGCCGGGTAGGTGGCGCTGGAGGTAAGGTGTCTGCCTTGCAAGCGCTAGCCAAGGAAGGACCGCGGTTCGATCCCCCGGCGTCCCATATGGTCCCCCCAAGCCAGGGGCGATTTCTGAGCACATAGCCAGGAGTAACCCCTGAGCATCAAACGGGTGTGGCCCAAAAACCAAAAAAAAAAAAAAAAAGAAAGACACCCTTGTAATAATAATTTTCAGACACAAAAGAGAAAAGAGCTGGAAGTTCCAGCTCACCTCAGGAAGCTCACCACAAAGAGTGATGAGTTTAGTTAGGGAAATAACTACATTTTGAACTGTCCTAATAATGAGAATGTATGAGGAAAATGGAGAGCCTGTCTAGAGTACAGGCGGGGGTCGGGTGGGGCGAAGGGAGACTTGGGACATTGGTGATGGGTGGTGTTCTTTACATGACTGAAACCCAAACACAATCATGTATGTAATTAAGGTGTTTAAATAAATTAAAAAAATAAAATAAAAAAGCATACATATCTGTGAGCACAGTCACACACACAAAATAAATAAATAAATAAAAATGGTGTGATGTTGATGCCTACTTTGTCATCACGGACCGAGTATGCAGACCTTCGAGTGTCCCCTTGTTCATTCCAGGGCTTGACATTTCTAGGACTTAGTAAGGAAGGAAGTGCTGGTTGTGAATCATGTCTTCCCAGGCTGAAATGCCAATCTCCTGTTTTATAGCCCTAAAGATGGCAGCCACGAAGCAGTCGCCTTTCTCAACCCTGGTCTTTTTTTTTTTTTTTTTGCCTCTATCCACTTGCTGATCCAGCACTTGTATAATAAAAATGGACCCTGGCACCTCTTTAAAGTGCTTTAACTGTAGACAAATTTATGTTTTATCCAAAGGTTAATCCTGACAAATTATTGTAAATTATTTCTGGACTGTCTGCTACAGGTGCTGTTGAATTAATTCTGTTCTGTGCAGAACCAAATGTGTATGTATATATATATATATATATATATATATATATATATATATATATATATATATATATTGGCATTGACTGCCTTTGACCTATTGTATTTTCTGGGGGCTGAAGTAGAAGCAGAAAGAGGAAGGATGCTCATAGAGCTCCTCGCCCTCCTGGGCAGATAAGTGATGTTCATTCAAGGTCACTCGAGAGCTTGACTGCTTCTCCTGCAGCAGTTTCTTCTGCACTCCAGCAGTTGGGGAGTTTTCCACCTCTTTTTCTTTTTCCTTTCCAGAAAATGAAAATCTTTGTTTCTTTTATCTTCTGGAAAGACACCCTGTTGGCTTTGCCATCATACTACACTGCTCACACCCATCGACCTCATCCTCCCCCACTCTCCCAGGTTTTTACCCACATTCCTGCAGGAATTGATCAGACGGACATTAGCAGCTGTAGTCCCCCCACTGAAAGAGGGCCCCCCATCTCCTATGACAAGATGGAACACTATCTCAGAGACTCATAACTCATCAAGACCCAGGACTCTGAACTTCTCTGAGTGGATGGGAATTTTGTTTCCTTGGTCAGCCAGAGAGAGTGCTAACTATCCCAGATCAGGATTTGTATTTGCTTTTGTATGGGACCTTCTTTGGGGAGCCCCGAGACCATTCCTGGAAGGTACTCAAGGGGTTCTATTTGAGACCAGCATTTTGCCGGGGTCTTATTTTTGTTTTTGTTTTTGGGTCACACCCAGCAGCGCTCATGGGTTACTCCTGGCTCTATGCTCAGAAATCGCTCCTGGCAGGCTCGGGGGACCATATGGGATGCCGGGATTCAAACCACCATCCTTCTGCATGCAAGGCAAACACCCTACCTCCATGCTATCTCTCCGGCTCTTCATCTGGGTCTTTTGTTTGCCTATCACATAGCCAGCTATTTCCCCAACCCAAACCAGGTGATTTCAATAAGAGTAATTTATTTTCTCACAGTTTGGGGCCAAGGATTTTTAGGGGTGTTGGTAAGTTTTCACTGAGCTCAGGGTAAGGGGGTAACACCTTCATGCTTTTGACCTGGGTTTGATGGTCATCTTTACCCTGTGCCTTATTACACTGTGTCCTCTGTGGTGTCTGCATCTAGACTCTGACTCTCTTCTCTCTCTCTCTTTCTCTCTCTCTCTGTCACTCTCTCATATTTTTTCTGTTTTTTTTTTTTTTTCTTTTTCTTTCTGGATCACATCCAGAGTGTTCAGAAATTACTCCAGGCTATGCACTCAGGAATTACTACTGTGGTTCTTGTGGGAGGAACATATGGGATGTTGGGGATTGAATCCTGGTTGAACACTCTACCCCTAACACATTTTTGGAGGTGTGCTCAGGAACCCCTTCCAGTGGTGTATGGGAAACCATATGCAGTAACTGGGATGGAACTAGGATCGCCATGGGCAAGGCTTACTGCTGTATTGTCTGTATGGCTCAGAACTAAGTGTTCATAAACTGATATTGTAATGTTGATATTCAGGTTCTCCATCATTTAGTATAAAATGTGAATATTAAGCTTTGTTTGAATGCCCTTTTTACTTACCTTTGTCTTTGGAGACACTCCAAAAAAAGTAAAGTTGCAGAGGCTGGAGCGATAGCACAGTGGTAGGGTGTTTGCCTTGCATGCAGCTGGGCCAGGATGGAACTAGGTTTGATCCCCAGCATCCAAATGTTCCCCCAAGTCAGTAACGCTTTCTGAGTACATAGCCAGGAGAAATCCCTGAGCATCATCGGGTGTGGTCCAAAAACAAAACAAACAAAAAAGTAAAGTTGCATTTTGTGGTGCTAGGAATTAGAACTTTAACTTCAGCATATGAATTTAGTGGCTATTTATATATTGACTTTTTTTTAGGAACTGTGGAGATGACCAGATTTAGTTTGTCCAAATGATTATACTGTAGACTGATTTTCCTTTTTGGCATGTCTTTTGAAGAAGACTTGGCATAAAAAGAAGGTATGAGACTGAAATATCTTGGATATATATAATTTTTATGCAAACCCTTAGTTTTATAACATCTGTGTAGAGAGTATACCAATCAAAAGCATATCACATTCACTCTTTAGAGGAAAAAAATCTTTTTTGTTTTCCTTAATTAGTATTCCAGTAACTACTGCTAAAATTTTATCCCCATAGACAAGAACTTTCTATGGGCCTATTTAATATAAATGTATAATCTGACTCTCTCGATCCTCTACTGTTTTCTGCTTATTTTGATCAATATTTTTTTTGCCAAAATAAGGCATTAAGAGTAGCAATAGTTCCTTATTATTTTTATTTTGTATTTCATATGTTTTGGACTGCTCCAGTGGCACTCAGGAGACACATCTAGCTTTGTGTCCAGGGATTGCTCCTGGCGGGTGCTTGAGGACCACGCAGTGCTGTGGATCAACCTCCAGCAATGCAGAATGTATGTACTATACCTTAGCACTGTCCAGTCAGCCAGTTTCTCTATTCCTGCACCTGTACAGTTTTCAGAACAGTAGCTTTGTGGCACCATATTTGCGTCATGCTATTCTGTTCTGCTATTGGTGGATTCTAGGGTGGTTTCCAGGTTTTGATTGTTATAAATAATGCTGCTTTGAACATTCATACAGATGTCTCTTGTTTAGCACATGTAAACAGTTCTTTTATAGGACAGAGCTGGTTGGTAGGGCATATATTAACCTTGAATAGAAGTGCAAAATAGTTTCTAAAAGTGCTTACTCATTAATTCATTGACCAAGAGGGTATCAGTGCTTTGTTTGTCACCAAGCTTGCTTTTTTTTTTTAATATGCCACTGTCATATATTTTGTGGGTAATGGTAGGTCACCTCCTGCTGTGCTCAGGATGTATTTCTGTCTCTGCACTCAGGCATCACTCCTGTTGGGCTCAGGAGAACTACATGCGGATCTAAGACAGAATCCACATGCAAGGCAAGAGTCCTGCCTGCTGTACTATTCACTGTGCTATGACTTGCTCTTGTCATGGTTTTAACCACTCTCTTGGGTCATAGAATCTCATTGTAATTTTGTTTTCAATGTTTCTGATGACAAATAGGTTTGAACCTCATTTCTTCGTTGTTGATCATTCCAAGTTGTTCCTTTGTGAAGGTGTTTAACATAATAGTGGTTCTGAACTACCTCTCATGGTCTCCAAACTCTTTGATGTCTTGTTTGTTTCTGGGTCACATCCACTCCCGGTTCTGCATTCAGGAATCATACTTGATGAACTCGAGGCCATATGGGATGTTCAGAATTGAACTTGGATAGACTGCAAGACACAAGGTAATACCCTACCTGTGGTACTCTTGTTCTACCTCACTTTTTAAGGGCATGAGCAGGTAAATAATGGAATGAGCTCTCTGCAAAAGATTTTTGTTACTTATTGCCAGGCTGAAGGGATTGGTTGTCTTGGCAGTAAGTATCTTAGCTGGAATGATAAATTTATGGTCCTACAATTTATATCTATCGTTTCTTATCAGTTTAAACTTCTCTATCTGAAATCACACATCCATTTATTCTCTCGTGGTAAATTTTCACTGTGTCAGTGGTGTAAGTATTAGGCAATAGAAAGATACTGAAGGCATCTTTATCCTTGAGTTGTGCTGTAAAAGCAACATTATCAGAACTGTTTGTTTTGACGGCTTAAGTTTTACCTGGAATCATAACTCTAAATTCCTGCGGAGCTAAATTTCTGCAATTATACTAATGAAATGATTTGTTACATCCAGTCATTTGTGTCGATGATTTATAACATGTTTTGTGTTGATAATTGTGACTTACCAATTAGACTTGGTCTGAATCACTGAGAGAATTCAGTGTGTGTGTGTGTGTGTGTGTGTGTGTGTGTGTGTGTGTGTGTGTGTGTGTGTGTGTGTCTTTTAGCTTTATGAAAGCTGTACTTTATTAAAATAAAAAAGATTCCTTTTGGCAATCTGTCTCAAAATAGTTGTAGTTTTATGGTCAGAAAATTCTATCAAGGGTTTCTTAGAGTTCATGTGGCGGTCACAAGACTTAAATTCTTGGGCTGTGGGAAGAGAAATATGAATTAATGAATTGAGCTAAATATCTTATTTCTTTCTTTAAACAAACACCTTTCTGACCACTTTGTCCTCATTTAGCTGGAGAAATCCTTGTTTAATAAATAATCCAGTATTACTTTTTACCTAGCCGAACAGAGATCTCTGTTTTCATTAGTTCAATTAATTTTTGGTTATCTTTTGTTTTGGGGGCTACAACTGGTAGTGCTCAGGGTTTAAACCTAACTCAGTGCTTAAGGCTTATTCCTGGCTGTGCTCAATGGACCATACATGGTTCCAGGGATTGAGCTGGAATTGGCCACGTGAAGGACAAGTACCTAAATTTCTGTACTTTCTGATGTCCACTGCTTTTAGTTGATGTATTCTCTGGTGTCACATCTGTCCTGGTATCACAGCTGGTCCTCTTGGCTAACTTCACTGTATGACTGAACCACCATCTCTGTCTTGGAATAATCTCATATCCTCACCCACCTTGTAGAGTAGGATAAATTCAGAATTTCTTGCAGCTGCCATGTTGCCCAATATATGTTTGCTCGCTGGCCAGTAAAATACCTTTTGAGTAAACGAGGATAAGGAAATTGCCTTAAAATCTAGATAAAACTCACTTAGTCATTCTTTTCTCCCACATGCAACTACCAAGGATCTCTATATATATATTATGTGCTTGGTACCAGAACCCCACCATTATGACTCAGATTGGGCTGACAGTTGGGAGTTGAGGGGCACATAGTCAAGAATTTCTCAGAACACTAAGTTCCACGTTGAGATGAAGCAGAGGATCAAGAAGCCTGACCCAGATTTGGGGAATGTGAAGGTTCATCAAAGACAGAATGAAGGACTGAGGTCTGAAGGAGGAATTAAAAGAGTTGGAAGGTGGGAGGAAGACAGAGTGGCCTGTGGAAGAGGCCTGAGAGAGGAAAACTCAAGTAGTGCTGATGACAGAAATTTCCAGAAAAGATAAACTTGGGACATAGTCTGTCTAAACTTCTCCTGATCCACTCTCTTTAAATTACTGATGATGCCTTCTCCTTATTTTTTTGTTTTTGTCTTTGTTTTTGTTTTTGGGCCACACCCGGTGGTGCTCAGGGGTTACTCCTGGCTGTCTGCTCAGAAATAGCTTCTGGCAGGCACGGGGGACCATATGGGACACCGGGATTCGAACCAACCACCTTAGGTCCTGGATCGGCTGCTTGCAAGGCAAACACCACTGTGCTTTCTCTCCGGGCCCCTCCTTATTTATTTATTTATTTAATTTTTATTTTTTTGTGGTTTTTGGATCACACCCGGCAGTACTCAGGGGTTACTCCTGGCTCCATGCTCAGAAATTGCTTCTGGCAGGCACGGGGGACCATATGGGACGCCGGGATTTGAACTGATGACCTTCTGCATGAAAGGCAAACGCCTTACCTCCATGCTATCTCTCCGGCCCCTCCTTATTTTTTTTTTAATTTTTTTATTGAGACCATTGTAAATTACAAGTCTGTCATAGTTGGATTTCAAGCATAGTGATAGAGAATTAGGACCATTCTATCACCTCCTTCCACCAGAGTTCCCAGTGTGAATCCCATAGCTCTACCCATTGCCCCCTGGCCTGCCAGTTTAACAAGCCCATTTTAAGCTTAGATTGTTATAGTTTGAGTCTCTTGATTCTATTGTTTTTGACTTTGGCTTGAGTATTTAGTTCTGCCTGTTTTTTAAATTAATTAATTAATTATTATTATTATTATTATTTGGTTTTTGGGCCACACCCATTGATGCTCAGTGGTTACTCCTGGCTAAGTGTTCAGAAATCCCTTCTGGCTTGGGGGGGGGGCCATATGGGACACCAGGGAATTGAACTACGGTCCTTCCTAGGCTAGCGTTTGCATGGCAGACAATTTACCTCTAGTGTCCCCGCTCCGCCCCCCCTTTTAATACACAAATGTGTCTGAGATCACTTGGTCCCTGGGCCCAATCTTCTCCTCTCTCTCTCTCTCTCTCTCTCTCTCTCTCTCTCTCTCTCTCTCTCTCTCCTTTTCTCAGTTTGTAGTAGAACACAGAAATATGAGGTAAAACAAAATAATTCATGTTCCAAGGTTCTATGAAAAAGGCAGGTGCCCCTATCTAGAAGAAACAAATACAATTTAAAAAGCGGGGGGTGGTGGTGGTGGTGGTGGCAGTTTTGTTTTGCTTTGTTTTTGCATAAGTGCAGTAAACATTGACTGAGAGATGCCCCTTTTTAAGAGCAGAACTATGTGGAAGGCTAATGTGGGAAATGTAGGCACATGGTGATCAGATTTCTAGTTAAACATTTTTGTTTTGTTTTTATTTTGGGGCCATACCTGGTTGTGCTCAGGGCTGGTGAGTTCTGACTTCATCCTCAGGGATCACTGACTACTGGCAGGGCTCTAGATAATCTGTGTGGAGCAAGCAATGGACCCTGATCTGTCTCCCATCAGATAAGCATTTTCCTTTGATGTTTTATTCCTACAACCGGTCTTAGATTTGTACTTTGTAAGTTCTGTGCTAGGGACTAGTTCCTTATTTTTTTTTAAAATTTAAAATAAAGGGGGGAAATCAGTAGCTAGGAATATCAGAAGTCCTTAGGTTTGATCTGCAGCACCACAGAGAATGAATGAATGAGTATAAAAATTACCAAGCACGTAGCATCGCTTTACTGTTTAATTTGTATCTCAGTGCAGCGAAATAACATATGAAAAGAATTTGAGAGCTGGGGTCCAGGTTATAGATGCTAAGAAGTCAAAGGCGGTGGAGATGTCCCAGAATACTGGAGCAGATACCTGACGTGCCCAAGTCTTCAGAGTCAATCCCTGGGACCACAAGTCCCTGGACATAGCCAAGTAGACCCCTAGTGGGCATCAACACTACTGGAAAGATTCAAAACACAAAAGTTCAAAAAGAAAAAAATGAGATACCTTTATTTTGCTACTAGAAAATAATGGTCAAAAAAAGATATTTGCATACTCTCCTTGTAATTCCTAGACATATTATATGCACCATTTGATACACTTATCAACAAAGCCAATACGATTTCGACCAAGCTGGGTTCTGAAGAGCGTCATTTCAGGAGGATGGTGTTCTGAGGACTTAGCTTATCACCACAGAGATGCACTAAGTAAACTCCAGCTTCCAGGAAACTGTGGCACAAACTGATTATTATTATTTTTTTTTTTTTTAGAGACAGCAAGGAAGTAAAATGTTGAAGGGATACGTCAGATTGAAATGTCTAGATGAGGGGCCGGGTAGGTGGCGCTGGAGGTAAGGTGTCTGCCTTGCAAGCGCTAGCCAAGGAAGGACCACGGTTCGATCCCCCAGCGTCCCATATGGTCCCCCCAAGCCAGGGGCGATTTCTGAGCACATAGCCAGGAGTAACCCCTGAGCGTCACCGGGTGTGGCCCAAAAACCAAAAAAAAAAAAAAAAAAGAAAAAAAAAAAAAAAGAAATGTCTAGATGAAGCATGTCTAGATGAAGTCCAGTTAGACCTTATATGGGTCCAACTCGGAACACAGTCAAACCAAGCACAAGTCTTTATGAAACAATCGGGGTATTTGGAAGATTGGCTGGGAACTTTATGCGATGAAGAGATTGTTATGGAATCTGTAATTTTTGCTTGTACTGAAAGAGTGAAAGAGCCCTTATCTTTTAGAGATTCGAACTGAAAGGTTTAGGGCAGAGACAAGTTGGGTGGTGTCTGGGATTTGCTTCCAACAGGGAGTGACCGTGGGTAAAGGTCGCAATTTGGTGGTGTGTCATTATACTTTTCTTTCTGTTTTTGTGTGTTCAGGCCTTTTTTTCATTGTATACAATTTTATTAAAATATAATCAGTTACCTCTTTTTGGTTCCTCAATTTTCTCTTTCGTATTAGAAAAACTTTGACCAATTCAGAATTGCTGTTTGCTTTCTCCACTTCTTTTTGTTTCAATTTTTTTGTTTGTTTGTTTGTTTGTTTTTGGACCACATCTGGATATACTTAAGCATTACTCCTGACTCTACATTTAGGAATCACTTCGGTTAGACTTGGGGACCATATGAGATGCCAGGGATTGAACCCTGGCCAGCTGCTGGCAAGGCAGGTGCTGAACCTGCTATATTATCTCTTTAGCCCCTTATTCAACTTTTCTTTTTCTTCCTTCCTTCCTTCCTTCCTTCCTTCCTTCCTTCCTTCCTTCCTTCCTTCCTTCCTTCCTTCCTTCCTTCCTTCCTTCCTTCTTCCTTCCTTCCTTCCTTCCTTCCTTCCTTCCTTCCTTCCTTCCTTCCTTCCTTCCTTCCTTCCTTCCTCACACCCAATGACACTCAGGAGTTACTCCTGGCTCTACACACTCAGAAATTGCTCCTGGCTTGGGGGACCATATGGGAGGCCGGGGATCAAACCCGAGTCTATCCTGGGTCAGCTGCGATCAAGGCAAATGCCCAACCACTGTGCTATCACTCCTCCCCAACCTTCTTACTCTTATTAAAGTCCTCAAAGAATAGCAGTGTACACACTCGCAAACTTTTTTCATAGTTCTGATAGAAAATGGTGGTGGTGACCAGTGCTAGAGGGACGAGGGGTTGCAGGTAGGACAGAGCTCCTTCAGGGTAGAGTGGAGGAAGTCCTTTGACATTAGTAATAGAGACATGGAATATGTAGAGGAGTGAACCTTGAACTCCTGAACTTTTACACAATTCAAAATCAGTACTAATTCATTAAAAAAAAAGTGAATAGAATTGAGTTTGCATGTGATGTTTGACCTATTTAGTAGAAATCTGATATTTTTATATGACTAATTCTCACCTAGTAATGAATAATGTGTAACCATGTCATCCTTTAATTACATATATAAATATATATTTTTTCAGCTAAAAGGTATTTTTTTTTGTTTTAATTTTGTTCTGAATTTACACCTGGGGATGCTCGGTTACTCCTGGATTTGCATTTAGGAATCACTCCTGGCAGGCTCAGGGGACCATATGGGATGCCTGGGATCATACCCAGGTCAGCAGCTTGCAAGGCAAGCACCTTACCTTGCTGTACCATAGCTCTGCCCCCTGTTTGCTTTTGTTTTGTGCCATCCCCTCATTATGTTCAGGGCTTACTCCTGGCTCTACATGCAGGCACCACTCCTAGTTGGGCTTAGTGGAACCATCTGGGGTATTATGGATCATGCATACATGGGTTGGCTCCCTGCTAGGCCAACGCCAGACATACTTTTTTCTCTCCAGCATCTATAGTTGTCTTTGAAAGGCAATCCCACCTGCATATTGATGCTTGTTGTTACTAAGCCTGCCAAGGGTGTGATATAGAGTTCTCTGAAGCAAGCAGGTGGAAACACTAGACATTAAACTCTGATTTCTGTTCAGTTTTCTAAGGGCCTTGTGACCTTAGGTAAGTCACATAAATTTGCACTTTTTTTTTTATAAATTATTTTCTCAGCTTCTAACTCAACTCTGCATTTCTAAATAGTTAGGATTATATCATATATCTACATTTCTAAATGGAGTTAGGATTATATTATATATTGATGAAATATCTCATTTTGGGGTCCGACAGAGGCAAATCAGAATTTCAGCGTCAGTCTTGCACCTCAAGTGTGGAAGAGAAACTCTTGCAATATTTCCTGTGAGTTTCCTCCACTTTCTCTTTGGCTGGTCATGATTCCGTTTGGCATTTTCCTAGCTCAGAGACTGGCTTTTGTGTCCCCAGCCTATCAGGCTCTGCAGCATGATTAAAAATAAACCATGAGCTCATTCTGAGAGCAGTGGCACCTCTGGATTTTAGATCTTAGTTTTCACACTTCCGAGGGGGCAGCGGTGGTGGTGGGGAACACATTTGAAGTCTTATTCTTCTAACAAATGATCCAACTTGAGTATTTTGAACCAAGTAGCATTTTCAGAGAGGGGCGATTTCCTTTTTCATTCTTAGATGTAGGGGAGGAGGGGTTGGAAGGATAGCACAGTGGGTAGGGCCTTTTTCTTTTTCTTCTTTTTTCCCCCTTTACAATTACTTTATGTAAAAAACATGGGTACAAGGTTTTTCATAATTCACTTGATTTTTCCTGTCACAGGTACAAAGTTGTTCATAATTACTTACAATATCCAACCCCATCATCAGTGCAGATTTTCCACCAACAGTATCCCCAATTTCACCTTTGCCCTTCCCTTACCTGGCACTGTGGAAAACATTTTCATCTCTTGTTCTTTCCATCTATCTTTATTTTTCTTTCTCCTTTTTTCATTTTGACACTGTGGATTGTAGTATTGTGAGAGAAGGGGCATCGTGCATATCACATTATCTCTTTTCAGCATGCATTCTTTTCTAAAGTGATTATTTATTACTATCATTGCCATGGGGGTACATTCTCTGTCCTAACTAAATTCTGCCATTATTTGTAGCAAACTACCTACCATGGTAGGTCGTTTTTCTTGCACATAGCTGACCAGGGCTAAATTCCTGGCATTCCATATGGTCCCTGAGCAACCTCCAGGAATGACCCTTAAGTGTAGAGTCAGGAACACAGCTGGCTGTGGCCCAAAAACAAAAAAAGGGGGGAGCAGAGAAGAGAAGAGAGTTCGCTGAAATTAGGAAAGGGAAAAAGAATGGAAAATGAATGTCTTGGGGGGAAAGACAAGTTGGCATCAGGCCAACTTGGGTGCTGACAGGTCATGTGGGATCATAACTTATATTGGTTCCCTTTATTTCTCCCACCAAATCCCAATCACTAACAAGGCTTTTCACAGAAGCGACTGACTGCATTGCAGAAATAGCTCATGAAGTCATCTTCTATTTAAATGGTCTGCACTTCTTTAGAAGAAATAGTCTCTAACTAGGATGGGATTAATATATGTCTTTGACAGCAACTGCATTGAGCAGCCAGTCTTCGCCGAACGCTGCTGTCATCCTTCGTGATGTTTGGGCCTTCGTGACAGATTGTTGTGCATCTGAAGGAGCTATTGTGTCAACAGTGGGCATCGTGTAATGAGTTGAAAAGTCTGACTCAATGGAACAAATGTCTTTTAATGGCATGTGCTTTCCTTGAAAAGGATGTACCAAAATAGAATGGGAGTCTGAAAGCAGGGTATTATTTGATCATGAAAGACTAATATATGGAATATATGGCATGGAAAATCGACTTAGGTTGCATAGAACCATGTTCATCTGCAAACCACAGAGACGAGAGGGAAAGTTATGAGGGGTAACAGACCCCCAGAAATGTCTGAATCCTCCACCCCATTACCTGAGATGCTGAATTAAGTAGGATGTAAGATTTCTTTCCTCTCACCCTGTCACACAAACACTGCTGGAGTAACCTGTTCTTTTCCATGATTAAATTCTGCTAGTTAAAAAAATGTGATGTAGGGACTGGAGCAATAGCACAGTGGTATGTTGTTTGCCTTGCACGCGGCCGACCTGGGTTGGTCCTGGGTTTGATTCACAGCATCCCATATGGTCTACCAAGTCTGGAAGGAGCAATTTCTGAGAGCACAAAGCCAGGAGTAACCCCTGAGGGCTGCCAGTTGTGGCCCCCAAACCAAAAACAAAACAAAAAAAGTGCTGTAACACCTCAGAAGGTGAGTTAAGGGATGGCAAGAAAATATGCCTGCTGATGCTCAAGGCTCAAGTTTCAGCTGGTGGTATTTGGGGAATCTTCTAAAGTTCTAGGGATCTTGCCTGGGTTAGCTATGTGCAAAATCAGCACCTTAACTCTTGTCTTATTTCTCTGAACCCAAGAGTATATTTTTCATATGCAGTGACCAAACTAGCTTGATTCAGGTGGACAACCATAGATTTAACAGGCTGTTTTTTTGAAATTGGTTTTTTATTTGTTTGTTTTTGGGTCACTTCCTGTGTTCAAGAGTTACCCCTGGCTCTGCACTCAAGAATTAACTCCTGGCAGGTTCAGGGGACCATTTGGGATGCTTGGGTCAAACCCGTGTTGGCCGCATACAAGGCAAATGCCTCACTCACTGTGCTATTGCTCTGCCCTAGATTTAACAGGTTTTTTTATTATTTTTTTTGGGGGGGTGTCTTGACATCACCTTGCTTCAGAGATTTTTTTTAATATTATTATCATTATTATTTTGGTTTTTGGGTCACACCCAACTGTGCTTAGAACTTAGTCCTGACTGCATTCACTCCTGGCAGGTCTTGGGGATGGGAGAACCACATGAGATGCCATGTATTGAACCCAGGCTTGCCTTTGTGAAAGATAAGGCAAGGGCCTTATTGTTCCGGCCTCATATCTCAATGTATTATTGTCTTAGGTCAAGGAATTAGAAATCCTTTACCTTGGGATTATTTTTTTTATTTATTACAGTTTAACAAGGCTGCGTGTGTGTGGTTTGTGTGTGTGTGTGTGTGTGTGAGAGAGAGAGAGAGAGAGAGAGAGAGAGGGAGAAGAGAGAGAGAAGAGAGAGAGAGAGAGAGAGAGAGAGAGAGAGAGAGAGAGAGAGAGAGAGAGAGAGAGAGAGAGAGAGAGAGAGAGAGAGAAGAGAGAGAGAAGAGAACATCAGTAACTTTTCCATCAAAGCATCAAAGGCCAGCTAGGAGATAGAGCCCTTTTGGCAAGATAAAAAGGAGGAAATCATGAGAAGACTGTGAGTACCAGATTGTCCCCAAAGGCATTTGATTTCTGGGCAGAGTTTCCTTCTGCCCCCACTACCATTTCCACCATTTCCGTCCGTTCCCTTTCTCCTCCTCCACGCCCAGATTGGAGCAGAAACACTCCCTCTGGGGTTCCCTTTGGAATCTGCTTCCTTCAGCCATGCTGCCTCCTGTTCCCTTCTCCCATGGGTGCCTTCTTTGAAGCACTGGCCCTTTTGCATAGGGCAGGATGCATTTGTAGCAATACAGTGTGATTGACAACTTGCTGGGGCAGAAGTCTGGGAAGTGAGTGAGTCAGAATGCCAGTGAGCACTGCTGACTGAGCATGGCCATGCTGTGGAAGGCAGAAGCAGGAATCTCACCTTGAAGTGTCCCCTGAGCAGGAAGCATCTACATGGTGGACAGCATGGTAGAAGCAGCAGCACAGAAGACCTACAGAGAAGCTGAAAGTGTGTTTCCCTGTCTGTTAGGTGAAGAGGAATTTACTCCATGTAGGAAAGTCTCTCTCTCTCTCTCTCTCTCTCTCTCTCTCTCTCTCTCTCTCTCTCTGACAGTGCTAGGTAAAGGGGAATTTACTTCATGTAGGAAAGTCTTGTACACACACACAGACACACACACACGTCTCTTTAGTTCATGTTCTTTATGTACTTCAGTATCTTATCACTGCATCTGAGTGGTGCATTTTAAGAAAGGACCAGAGAGAAGGTCCAGGGGTAGAGCGCTTGCACGCACAAAACAGATTCTTGTTCAATTCCTGGCACCCCATAGTCCCTCAACACTGTCTTGAGTGACCCCTGAGCAGAGAGTTCGGCCACCCCCTCCCTTAAACAAAACAAAACAAAACTGCAGGAGGAAATAGACTGTGTCCTATCTGTCTCAGCCCTATCTGGCCCAGGCTTCCTCTGAGGCCCAGTTGACTATGTGTCTGGTCATAGTGAATGGAGAGGATACTTGGATGTTTGTGGGGTGAGGGGGAAAAATGAAAACATCCCTTTTTCTTCCGAATTCTTGAACTCTTGACTCAACTGAGTTCTTTTATTTTCTCCTCTGATCCTGACTTTCTCCTGTACCTCTTGGCATGTTTAGATGATACTGGATGAATTTCTGGTCCAGGGGTACAGAGATTTGAGAGATCAGAGTTAGTCAGACTTTGGGGCTGAAGATGAGTCTCCAGGCTGGCCAGATGTACAGAGAATTTGGGGTGAGGGGTGAGGCCAGGCCTCCATGTGTGGTGGGATTCCTGCCCTGAGTTTCTGACCATCCCAAGTTCCAGAAGTTAGCTAGTTTCTTTCTATGAGAAGCAGGAGAGTAGCATTTATCCTTAGAAAAATGAACAGGCCAAAGTTGAATAGGATGAGATCCCAGTGGTGAGTGACACAGGGGTCCCCTTTAAGGAAAAGCAGCTTTGTGTAGAAGACAGGGGCCAGGAAGATGGTGACCTTGTACACAACATGATCTTTTTTTTTTTTTTTTAAGACTCTATGAGAGGAACAGGTGCTTGACTTCTAGTGAGGGCCAGATAAACTGGTGAGGGTATGACTCGCTCAGAAAAGAGCAGGGAATGTTTCCTGCTTCTCCAGAGAGCAGTGATATTCTTGCCAGAGTGATAGATGCCATCAGAAAGGAGCCTGTTGGGGCCAGAGCTATAGCACGGTGGCTAAGGCATTTTCCTTGTCCTGGGTTCGATCCCCAGCATCCCATATGGCCCCCCACGCCTGCCAGGAGTAACCTCTGAGCACCACTGGGAGTGGACCCAAAACAAAACAAAAATAAACCAAAAATAATTAAAGGAGTGCAAACACATCAGCACATCTGGATTGGCCAGAGCTGGCATTTCCTTTTGGCTCTTCTCTTCAGTGAGTTTCAAGGATTCTTTATTTTCTTTTTTTTTTTTTTATTTATATATTTTAAGGGACATACCTGGTTTCTCTAAAATGCTGACATCCTTTTCTGGGGTAATGGGGATCAGTCCCTGGGCTCCTGCATGCAGGAATATACACTCTGGCCTTTTGAACCACCACCCTTCTTGCCACACTGGCCCCTAAAGTGCCTGTTGAGGTTACTAGTGACCCCATATCTTGCACTGCTCTTCTCCAGGTTATAAACAAGTTAGAAAAATACTTGAGGCTCCTAAATGCATCCTAGGTCCTGAACATCAGACACTTTTTTTTTTTTTAATTTTAAAAGCACAATTTTCTAATCACTGTTGATAATCTTGTCATGAACTTGGGCTCTTGGTCCAGTGACCTTGCAGTTAGTCCCAGGTACTTGGAAATCCATAAAGTGGTTCTGGAAATACTTCCAATGGAGAGTCGTCATAAAGGAAGGAAGTAATGTTTCCAGAACTCAAGAGGCCTCCATGCTCTTGGTTTAGATTCTTGCTGACTCCCACACATATGACCATGTTGTGGAACATTTAAGACAAAACTGGGAAAACATCTGCTTACTCTTCAGTGTAAGTTTTTTGGCCATCCCTCTGTGTCAGGCCTGCTCTTGGGTTTGAGGACTACAGACATGAAGAAAGCTCATAAAGCAGACACCCTCAAGATTAAACCTGGCTGTTGCTTTGAGGGTCCAACCTCAATTTCTGCTGCTACTGCTTCTGCTGCACTCCTGAAGGAAGCCTATGGACGTTGATGACGTGTTGACCCCAGTGAGAGACAGAAAGCAGAATTTTGAAGTTTCCTAAAACCAAGCTTTACGGCATTTTCCCACTCCTCTCTTCATTAACCTTTTGGGGTCCTTTTGGTTGCTGAGGATTGAACCCTCCTGAGCGCCTCTAAGCAAAGCAGATTAGATGACCCCAGCCCTTTGAAGTACCTTCCCAACCTTACTGTGTTCTGTCTTCAAATATGGCTTCTGGTTGGAGGGTCAGGGAGGAAGAATTATTTTTTTCTTGAATCCTTAGATAACCATACGTTGCAAACATATTTATGAATAAGCTTTATACCCTGAGGACTTAAAGGAATCCTCAGGGGCTGAAAGATAGCTCCAAAGGCTCATTCATGCCAGGCATGTATATGCTCTACATTTGGATCCTACTTTGCAGTATAGACCTGTAATATCTAATGCTGCTAAACAATCTCCCCCCAATACTGATACCTATTTTTATTCTGGGATGACATCCTTGGAATTTAAGTCCGATTTCTTTTGTTTAAAAAGGTGATAAAGGAACGAGATCTTTTTCAATAATTATACCTCTTCAAGGTAATTTTTTTTCTTTTTATAAAATAAAATTTGATGATTTCTACTGATCTTATTTTTCAAATATGATATACATAATAACATATAGGTTGATATGTGTGTGTATATTTTCTTGTGGAAACAAGTGGATCCTAGTGAATGGATGGGCATTGGAGTATTGTATACCTCAAACTCAGTCATTAATACTTTTGTTCATCATGGTGACTCAAATTAAAAAAATTGCAGGTTTTGATAAACTAATAAAATGGCAAAATTCACTAGCAGAAAGCACTTACTAGTAAAGGTCTGTCCTAGTCATATTTGTTTTTTGATTTGTTTTTGGGCTACATCCAGCAGTGCTTAGGGGTTACTTCTGGCTCTGCACTCAGAAATCGCATTTGTCAGGCACAGGAGACCATAAGGGAGGCCGGGATCAAAGCTGAATCTGTCCTGGGTAAACTGCATGCAAGGCAAACACCCTACCACTGTGCTATTACTCCGGCCTACCTATTCACATCTTTATATAGTTTTCTCCAAAACCATCATTTCCCACTCTTTGTCTTCAAAGCTGGGAGGAACACTCCATTTTTAACTTAGTAATATTTGGAGGCTCTTCCCTAGTAGGCTTGCTTAAATTTAGTCTGTTTACTCTTAGTTCCACCTTTAAAAATATGATTTGAGGGCCCGGAGAGATAGCACAGTGGCATTTGCCTTGCAAGCAGCCGATCCAGGACCAAAGGTGGTTGGTTCGAATCCCGGTGTCCCATATGGTCCCCCGTGCCTGCCAGGAGCTATTTCTGAGCAGACAGCCAGGAGTAACCCCTGAGCAACGCCGGGTGTGGCCCAAAAACAAACAAACAAAAAAAATAGGATTTGATTTGAGCATTTAAAACATTGGAGCTCCATTCAACACCACCCGTCAATGGCTTCATCGAATGGAAACCATCTTGCACAAAATTGCAGGTGTGTGTGTGTGTGTGTGTGTGTGTGTGTGTGTGTATGTGTGTGTGTGTGTGTGTGTGTGAATGGATTCAGCACAAAAGTTTTAGCCTGGGTACACTCTAGGAGCAGGAATTCCCATTTGAGTGAGAGGATGTGTGGTGAAATCTTCTGAGAAACTACTTTCCATATTTAATGTATAGCTTGTGTTGGTCTGGGGCCTGCAGCTCCTGAACCAGGCCATCTGTAGTGGGTGGTAACCAACTCTCAGGCCTGAAGAACTCATCTGTTCATTTTCTTTCTATCTCTGATGTGATGACACCATTGTGGTTACTTCTCCTCCCTTTCCAATCAATAACATCTCATTTTCCATTATTACATCTTAAGTATATTGCAGTGGTTGCAAGCTGTTACATTATCATTGGGGGAATGTGATGATTTCCAAAAAATATCTGTCTGGAAAAAGTCATAGAGTTCAGGGTCTGTCATGACGCAGGGCTGGTTTGCTAGAGGAAGTTGTGCTTAGATAACTAAACAACTCTCTTTGCACTGAGTAAGCTTGCCTGGTTCATGGCGCCATTTTGTGGAGGGAAACCTTGGATCTTAGGAGTGAAGTTACTTCCGGAACCCGGAAACCTCACTGCATGAGTCCCGTTGTTTTCTTCTAATCTTTTAAGTTGAAAAGACTAGCATGTATCATTGAAGTAGGGTCTTGAATTTATTTTGATATTTTGATATTGATAAAGAGACATGTGACCATCAAAAATAAAATCACCTAGAACTTTCTGTGTTGCTCTCCTTTATTTAAATATCTTGGTGTCCGAATTCCCACAAGGACTAGACTTGAGATTGCCAACAGGTGTTTTGGCAGTGCAATCTTGGAGAGAGTAAAGAAAGAAGTCTTTGAGAGCTGGGGTATTTATGTATTTATTTATTTTTAATGCATTAGTATTTTTTTTAATGGGACTCCTTTATCTGACTGGCTAATCAGACAAAATGAAAGCTGCATTTCAAATTACAGAAAGAAAAGAAAGACTAGGGCATGTGCAAAATGTTGCATGGGAACCTTTCTTGGAAAAAACAGCAGTATTTGGGGAAAGAGTGCAGATTTGGATTGCTGGGCTTGGTGGAACTGTGCTATCAGAGACTGGCTTGTTAAACCTAGCAATAGAATTTCTAGCAATAGAAATCTTTTGTTGATTGTGGGTTTGCAGGAGGTGATTTAAGTGTGGGCTGAGTCTAGCTTCCTTGTACCTTTACCTACTACTAGTCTCCTCTCCTAACACAGTGGTAATAAAATAGGGATAGTTCTAGGGCTGGAATGATAGCACAGCAGGTAGGGCATTTGCCTTGTATGCAGTCAACTTGGATTCAATCCCAGCATCCCATATGATCCCCAGGCCTGCCAGGAGTGATTTCTGAGGGCAAAACCAGGAGTAACCACTGAGCATCACCGAATATGACCCTATAATAAAACAAAGAAAGTGAGAATTCTGAACTATGAATGTTGGGAAGAACAGGAAAATGCATTTCCTGGTTTTCTGGGAGTAGATCATTTCCAGGAGGCATATCTCTGTGCTTTTGGAGTTAAATGCTAACCAAAGTTTATTTCCTATTCCTAGGTAGGTTGTGATTCTCCTCGACACAACCAAGAAATTCCTTGGGTGGCACTTCTGTCCTAAATGGATGGAACTGATTTCAGTAGTAAGAATGGAAGTCACTCTTGTCACTACTTTTGTTTTGGGGCCACACCTTTCGGTGCTCTTGTCTCTTGTGCTCTGGAATCACTCCTGGAGGGCTTCAGGAGATCTCGAGGGAGGCTGGGGATTGAACCCGATGAGCCATGTGCAAAGGCAAGTGTCTTCCTGATGTATGATTTCTCTGGCCCCAAGACCCTCCACATTCTTCCCTGCTCACCTTTGACACCTTTTCTTGCAGGCCTATTCCATCACTGCTAGTTTGGTTTTTGCCTTCATGATATTTTCATGTGTGTTTTCACCTCTAGGACACACCCAGGGTTTTCTCATCATGTAATCTGAAACCACTCTCCTCAACCCCAAGCTCCTTTCTCTGGCTCCTTGGGAATCCTCTGAAAGTCTCTGTGTATTACCTCGCTTTTCTCCCAGGCTTGGGGGGTGGGTCTTTCCTGTCAAATGGGCTGTAATGGTAGAACCTACCTACTCCTGGGGCTCTGGTGGGTTTTAGCTGAGTTAATTGATGCTAAGCTTTCCTAAGTGGTAAGCTTTCCTAAGTAGTTCCCTGTTCTTGTTACTCATTGTGGCTGTTCTTCACGGCCCTACACAGCCCCACCACAGTCTGTAGTTTCCCTGCCCTCTGTCTAGGTTCCACTTCACCATCACAGACTCTTCCCTTTGAACGGCTGTGTTCTCATCTCAGCATCTGTCCTGGCCCCCTCCTGTCCCTATGGAACTCTGGAATCCCCTAACTAGCCTTGGGGCTCCTGTCCTACACACAATGTTCTTTCTTTCTTTCTTTCTTTCTTTCTTTCTTTCTTTCTTTCTTTCTTTCTTTCTCTTTCTTTCTTTCTTTCTTTCTTTCTTTCTTTCTTTCTTCTTTCTTTCTTTCTTTCTTTCTTTCTTTCTTTCTTACTTTCTTTCCTCTTACTTTCTTTCTTTCTTTTTCTTTCTTTCTTTCTTTCTTTCTTTTTTTCTTTCTTTCTCTCTCTCTCCTTCCTTCCCTTCCTTCCTTCCTTCCTTTTCCTTTCCTTCCTTTCTTTTTTTCTTTCATTCTCTTTATTTTCT